>NC_056522.1:121938965-121967586 GCF_019175285.1 Sceloporus undulatus | reverse complement strand
TAAGAAAAATCAGCACACACACACACACACACACACACACACACACACACACACACACACACACACTTCACACTGGATGAGGCATAGGGCAAGGAACTGGGTTTAAAGACAAGGACAGAAGAGAGCAGAAGGGCCAGCAACAGCATGCTAATGGAGGGACATGCAGTAAGGAGGGCTTCCAAACTGGTATGAATTTCTCTTCATTAACACAATTGCAGCCAGAATGGGGCTGATGCGATGAAGTTCTTAGTTAGCATGTTCTTGTCAGCAGTTTAAATGAAATTTTCTTTATTTTAATTTAAAAAAATTTTTTTTACACTCAAACACATTGCCAACTATTCAACCATTCAGACATAAGTATATAAAAGATCAACATATACACTCTTTCTGCTGTAGTGTAAGTCTTGTTTCTTAGCTGCTTTCTTATCTATACCTTCTCTGTTCATCAGTATTTCATATAATCTATGAAATATGAAATGAAATTTTCTTCATTAGTTGCCTAACCCCCTTTTCTTCTGATGGAAAACTGGGAAGGAAGCTGTGAAAAGTGAAGGACAGCATGTGGTTCACATAATCTTTATGTAGACCCATAATTCTGGACCAAGGATGACTTCATTTTTGGTGGGAGCAGTATCACCCAACAGATGTCAATGGGCAGGATGTTAGATACTGTGGTCCTTTGGTAGATGCTGAACTATTATCAAGTTTTCTGCATTCTCCCAGCAAATATATGTTGATACAAAAATTAAAACTAGCCAGAACTGGCCAGATCCTTCCAAATCCTTTTGAACTGCATTTTCAATATATGGGAAAGCTGGTGTTTCAAATTGTCTCTGATCTCTGAGCCCAAGGGTTAGTTACGCATCAATAGTATTAATGAATGTAATCTGAGGAAAACATTTATCAGAAGTAGGTAGAAAGAAAGTCCATGGAAAAAAAATAGTTGTACCTGGAATGGAGTGAAGGGGCAAGTCTTCTGATTATAAATCTAAAATATTAAAATAATGGATTCACAGAATCCCTATTAGACATCAAAGCTGCTTCGTTATTTGAGTATGCTTTTAATTTATAGGCCTTGATTCAGGCCAAAAGCAAGCCTGATAAATTGCACAGTGAATTCCCAAGATGATTAGAAAAACCTGACTCTGGTTTGTTGCTCCCCACAAATATAAAAGGCAACTTTCTAGTTCACTGGCTAATTCCTAACGCAGTTCAATGGTACTGAAGAAAAATAGCTAACAACTCAAGGAAGACACAACACTATTTTTGAAAAACATGAATTAGGCCAATGTTATGCTATTTCTTCTTTATTGTTCATTGTGCAGTCTCAGGATCTCCAGTTTATAAGAATTTAGAATGAAAGTCTGTCCAAGCAGCAAAAATAAGCTCAAATCACAACCAATAAACTGAAATCAATCTTTTTAGAAGAAGGGCAGAATAAAAATGTAGGGGGAAAAAAAAGAGTCCAGCCATACTGAAGAATAAAAAGCAGCTGAAAAAAAGAATTCTAAAACCTCTTTAATATAATAAATTGCTGAAAAGATGTAAAATTCCAGACCATGACATTGTTACAGGTCCCAGAGCTAAAAGACAGATGATGCTTTTTAGCGTAATTGTTCTGAACGAAACTGGAAAATGTCAGGCATCATCCTCTTTTATGTTGGGTACCTTTTCCTGTGGACTGAAGCTTGAAAAGGTTTTCTTTGGACTAGAACTGCCAGAATCTCCAGTCAGAATGACCATGGTGAGGCTAGATGGAAGATTCTTAGAGTTGTCGTCCAAAACAGTAACTTTCCAGTCGCCAAGGAAAAGCCATTGAGGTGTACAACAAGTGATGAATGTTTCACGTTATGAACATTTTCAGATGAGCTTAGAGCAGGATTGACCATTAAGATGGGCCAATATGCAATGCATTGCCAGATGTTCCTTCTGTTGAGCAATCATCCTTTAACCCAGTCACATCACAAACCCAAAGAAAATACTGTATTTCCACACCTCTTATTTCAATAGAACATAATGGATTGCCTTTCATCTCAGATACCATATCTTCAGAATATTGCAAGATGAGCCAAAGTTCATGAAATAATACTAGCAAGGTATAGGAACCCACTTGGGACTCTGTAAAACATGTTTTAAGTGTTGTTATCTCCATCCTACTGAATCCATGAATTTATAGTTTTACAAGCTCTTTAGCTCTGGTTCCTCACAAAACTACAAATCCCAGGATTCTGTAAAATGGAACCATGGCAGTTAAAGTGGTGTCAAACTGCACTAGTTCTATAGTGTAGATAAGGTAGTGGTTTGAGTGTTGAACTATAACTCTGAAGACCAGAGTCAATTCCATGCTTGGACATGAAACCCCCTGGGTGACCTTGGGTGAGTCACACACACTCAGACTCAGTAGCAAACTACCTCTGAACAAATCTTGCCAAACAATCTTTATGTACGGATACAGAGTAAACATGAATGGTCAAAGGGAAGGAAGCAAGTGTCAAATGACCCATTAGTTCATACGGCTTCAAGCTCTGAAACATAGCTTGGCCAATGGAGGTCTCTTACAGCCAAAGCTTGAAGGCACACAATAACAACAGGAACAGACACACCCTTAGGCTGCCACACTTCAGAAATAAGGAATTTGACAACACTTAACCTCTGTAGCTTAGTGCTATGGAATACTGGAATTTGTAGTTTGATGGGGCACCACAACACTCACTCTCTGGGAGGGAAGGCTAAATATCTCACAAAACTACACATACTAGAATTCCATAACCTTGAGCCATTGAGCAAGTCAAAGCAGTGTGTCAGTCAGCAGCCATAGTCACAAATCCAGCACCATGTAGAATCACTGGTGTTCTATGAAATGGTTGCCCTTATCAAAAACAGCAGGAAAAGCTCCAGCATTATCTCTTTCTCCATGTTGCAGATTTTAATTTTTGGACATTTGACAAAGATTGGGAAGTCCATTTGAAGAAATAATATAAGGACTCAATGGATCAGTGGTACATAGAATGATACCCTGCATTTGACGTAACCTATTATTCCACACCCACCTACTATCCTTCCTTCTAGTTGCAGCTCATAAAGGCATATTTTAACACTGAATCATTGTTAGTTATTTACTACATCAGCACCACTTTCCACATCAGCAACTCAGTTCCCTGCCTCTCTAAGAAAAGGACCTGTCAGACAAGGTCAATGCAGCATAGTGTATCAATCTTTCCTCACTTCAGCACCAGGGAACCAATTGGGAACAAAGGAAGACAGAGTTCGGCAGTGATCTGCTTCAAGAATAAAACTAGCCCTCCTGTACACACCAGGGTTGGGGGCAGAGTCAGGACATAATGTCTACAGGATGCATGTCCTGGCTCCACCCCTGGGGCAGCATGATGCAACACTGAAGGAGTGCCGTAAAGCCATGCCACCACAGCTATCGCACCCTGGAAAGGCTGGCTGTGGCCCTGATCCAGTGAAAATGGAGGCACCTGCAGGCCACCCCTTAGAGACGATCTGCACAGCCCTTCATGTGGAGATTACTTAGGAGACAGCCAGGATTTACCTGTAGCCAAGACTTCCCTGGTGCTGAACAGAGGAAATGTTAATCTTCGACTTCGCATTGTTCATCATAGAGTTGTTTTGCCTAGAGTTGTTTACCTTTAAAGCCCTACATGGCTCGGGCCCAAGTTACTTGAGGGAGCACCTCTCCCTACATAATCTCCCCCGCACCCTCAGAACATCTGGGACATATGTACTTGAATACCCCAGGGTAAAATTAGTAAAAACTTACCAGAGAGCCTACACGGTGACAGCTCCTGCTCTTTGGAATGCTCTCCTTGAAAAGATTCGGCTATGTTCCATGCTGGAAGCCTTCAAGAAGGCTTTGAAAACGCATCTTTTTCAAATAGCATATCCCCCTGATTTTCTTTAGAGATAGAATACCCTAACTAAGATCCAGATACCCAACCACAACCAATTGTTTTTAAATGGACTTGTATTTGTTAGGAGATTTTTACTGTACTGTGTAATATTGCTGATGTAATGGATATTTTAGTATATTGCTTGAGTATTGGATTGTTTTGTATTATATTGTATGCTACTGTGAACCGCTTTGATCAGACGGAAAAGCGGTATACAAATAAAATTTTTATTATTATTTATTATTACTGTTTGAATACCTGGAAAACAGTGGCCTATTAGTGCAGCCAATACTGGAATTTGTTGGCCCTTAGTCTGTGTGTGTATGAGGTAGCTTCCTATATTTTATCAGATTCTTTCTACCTACAAAGACCATGTGAGAACATTGCTTATGTTCTGGTCCCTCTACACCTTTGATTCCTGGTGTCTCTACTTGCACTTTTGGTAATCTAGTTTTCCTAGGTTATGAAGACCATATCATCTTGATTCTCAAGGTGTCATGCTGTTCATATTTTTGTTCTCTACCGTTAGGAGCTTATCCCTTGGGCAAATAAACTGGCTTACCTCTTCCGGCTTCAATTCTGGATCCAGGATGACCTCGAATGTTATCATAGCTAAATCACCACCATTCTAGCCGGGATGCTGCCACTCAGATGCATCCCATGTTGAAGCCTTATTCAGCTGGCCAAGTTTTGAAGTTGGAAGCTCCCCAACTTCGCAAAAGTGTGGGCTCAGTGAGGCTTCGCCCTGGGATGCATCTGGATAGTGGCATCCCAGCTAGATCTGCGGTGATTTTGTTATGACAACATTTGGGGGCATCCCGGATCCAGAATTAAAGCCAAAATACATAAGCCGGCTTATTTGCACAAGAGATACTCTTTATTCTGAATCTGGTTTGCATTTTAGCTATGAAGAGGCTAATCACCCAAACGAACATATTTGTATATTGTTTTTTCTGCTCATCGTATCCCAGTGTTAGTCTTCAAAGCAAGTAGGAGGATTTTGTTCCCCCTCCATTTTCAAAGCAATCAAGCTAATTTTGTACATCTTAGGCTAATAAAGAGATTGAACACAATGATCCTTTACGGTGTTTCTTCTCCTACTTCTTTGCTTTTAATTACAGACCTTACCTTAGTAACTGCAACATAAATGTTCATAAAATGTGGATTTCAGGATAAAATATATCCGTACATGCACATTTTGTGGAAAATTTTGTAATGATAAATAATGCAAATTGACCCCCAAAAAACTCAGTGCGGAAATGGGTTGGGACAGACATAGTTGGAAACAGGTGGATGTGTCAATCCCTGAAACAAGCCAAGTGACCTCAACTTGCCTTGCAAGGCAAAATCCACATATCTGAGAGCATAGAGAGGATGAATGATTGAGATAGTGCTGTTTATATATATAAGAGAGAGAGAGAGAGAGAGAGAGAGAGAGAGACCACCAGAGATGAAATGAAGCAAAAGTTGATATTTTGGGTTATATTTTTTACCTCAAAGGAACATTTTCTCTTTACTAAAGACCACTGCAGCACCAATTGAAAATTCCTCATTCCCAACTTTTGAGAGTCAGCATGGACAGCATGTGGATTATTTCCTCTTCTTCTTCTTCTGGAAGATCAGCCTTCCTTTAACCTTCTGAAAAGAGTGTCCCTGCAGGATCTTGATGTTTTCATCAATTATGTATTTTCATTTCATACTGGTAATCAATACTACTTGAGAATACTAATGTCATACAATATCTTTGTCTGGGCTCTGAAATGAATTATAGCTAAATAATGCATTTTCAAGCAAGAGAGCAAATGTACATTCTCCCCCAGGCACACAAAGAAACATGCAAAGAGAAATCGCTGAACAATAAGGCATTGATTTTTCTGGTTCCCAAACTTTCATCTTGCTCAAAATAGGTAAAGAAAACAAACTACTGCATAGAGGATAAACCAGAAAAGTGATGTAGTGTATTATCCTCTTTCAAAAGCTGGCAGAAAAGAGAGAAGAAAACCTCAACAACATCTCTTGTTTTGTGAGCAAAGAAGATATTTCAAATAGCATTTGAAAATACAGAAGAAGATGGGAAATGGGAAAAAGTTTATCAAAGGCTTTTTAAAAAGTAACAACCCATTACAATTCTGTTATATTTTGGGAATAATGCAAACAGTACATAGTCAGCCCAATGTGACACTACCATGGGCAGAACTTGGACAAATAATTTGGGGCTACAATTTTTTAGAATCTTCATGGTGGTCATGCTGGCTGGAGGATTTTGGAGCCTGTAGTCCAAAATAATCACATTTCCAAGCTGAGATAATTGTTTAGTATCCAGGGCAGGCCCATAGTTATAGGTCCCTTCTGCTTTTCCCTACCATTAAAAATAAAATAATAAGAAATCAATTAAATAATGTTTTATGCTCTTTCAAAGAACCCAGAAGCGATTCCGTGTGTCAGTTGCTTTGCGCTGCCATTTATTTATTTATTTATTTATTTATATCTTGCCCCCCCCCCCCCAAAAAAAATTGGGACACAAAAGACGTTTACAGTCTAAAAGCACAGTACAATAAAAAACTTATAGGGACTGGTTCTGACCTCCCTCCCTCCCTCCCACAGCACAATGGGACTGAAGTGAATTTAACTATGGTCTGTTACAGACTGCCAAAATAAAGCTGCTTTGGGTCTCTTTGGAGGTATGCTATTTAAATGATGTATGCATCCTAAGAATCCGAAAGCTGCACCAAAGCTGCACTCCAGTGCTTAGGAATGGAGTGTGGCTTTGGTGCGACCTCTGGACTCTTAGGACCCAAGCATCATTTAAATAGCATACCTCCAAAGAGACCCGAAGCAGCTTTATTTTGGCAGTCTGTAACAGGCCAAAATATCAGATTCTCCTTTCATACTACAAAAATATAGCACTATGATTTCACTAACTGCCATAGCTGCATCCTATGGAATCCTGCAATTTATTTTATTTTATTATTTATTCCCTGCCTTTCTCCCAATATGGGACTCAGTATGGGTTTGTAATTGAATGAAACAGTAGAGCTTTCTGACTTTTAAACTCCCATCCTGAAGCACCAAATTCTGTGATTCTGCAGAATGCTGAAGCCACTGCAGTTAAATTAGAGTGCAGTTAAATTGGAGATCCATCTTAGGCAGCAAATGCTGAGAGAATGAGTGACAGCAAGATGTTGGGATCAGAACTGTGGATTCCCCATGACCTGCCCCTTCTCTCCCAGTTAGTTTACTGTCCTCAGATGTGTAGTTTAGGATGTAGTTTAGGATGGCAATCCATCACTACAGTTGACACAACAATCAAATGCCAGTCTTACAATCTTCTGCACATTGGAATGATGGGGCTGGATGGGGACACAATTTTGTACTTCTCTTGGGGCAGAAAAATACCATGTATCAACTCTCAGAGTCTTAAAATGGTTCTGTGACTCAGACATTAGAGAACAGTACATCTCCTATCTCCATTTGTAAGGAGCTAGGGGGATGCAGGTGTTGTTTCAGTATCCATGATCTGTCATGGTAGAAACTATCTGTCATGGATAATGTCTCTGTCCATCTCATTTTGACCACCAGAAACCACTGACAGAATCTAGGCTTGCATCTGCAGTGCAGAAATAATGCAATTTGACACAACTTTAACTGCCATGGCTCAATGCTATGGAATCCTGGGATTTGTAGTTTGTCATGGCATCAGAGCTCTCTGACAGAGAAGGCTAAATATCTCACAAAACTACAATTCCACAGCAGTGATCCATGGCAGTTAAAACAGTTTCAAACTGCATTAATTGTCCAGTGCAGATGCATGCCAAGTTTGACAACAAAGCAATAAAAATATTTTTATTGATATCACTGCTTCCACTGCAGTGCTATGAAATAGAATGGTGACATTGCATAGAAGCGACATTAAAACATTAGTTGTCTCTTGGAAATTTGGGTCTGTTTATCAGATGCTGTTCCAGAATGTGCCTATAACTTTCAATGAATCAAACAGAGTAGGTTTTCTAGAATTAACATTACAATGAAAAGATTCTGATGGCATATTAGTAGAAAAGAGGCATGTGTGTGGAATTTAGAATGTTTATGTATATCCTATAATGCATCACTCACCAATTCAACTCTAGTAGGAAAAAAATCTTTCTTGTTTCATTGGATTTGTTTAATGAAGACTTTGGATCGGGAACTGTCTCTTTCGGTGAAGATTTATAGCATCTATAAAACCAGAGTTTCTCATTACGGCCTCCAGATACAATTCCAAATAAGCAACAGAGATAACCTTTTGTGGGTAATGTGAGGCTATGTTACTTAAATACTGATTAAATTACTGAAAAAAATCAAAGCGGACATACAAATCAGCAGCACATGCAACATGATCCTAAAAGCCTCTGAAACTCTAGACACGTTTATTCAGAGTAAGCCCTTTTGAATACAGTAGAGCTTATGTCCAAGTTAAGAATGCATACAATTGCAGGTTAAATGGTGTTGCTATTGTTATTGCTGTGTGCCTTTAAGTCATTTTCAACTTATGGCATCACCAGGGCAAACCTATCATAGCATTTTCTTGACAAGATTTGTTCAGAGGAGGTTTGCCATTGCCTTCCCCTGAGGCAGAGAGAATATAACTTGCCCAAGGTCACCCAGTGGGTCTTCATGACTGAGTGGGGATTCAAACTCTATTCTCCAGAGTTATAATCCAACATTCAAACTACTACACCATGTTGGCTTTACAAGTAAAACCATGCTCATATTCAGATGTGCACGAAATTGTACTTCTTGGCATAGTGACAGGTACCATATGGCCCATGGCCCTCATCCAGGCTGACATGTTTTTTCCTTGGTCTGTGTATGACTATGCAGCTGCCATATGTTAATTCTCCTCAGGACACTTTTTCCCCACTAAGAGAAAATGCATGGATATTTAGTTGTCTTGGTATAACAATTAAGTATTATGATGCATGTGTTTCCTGTGTATATACCTTCAAATAATCTGTTGATTTATGGTGATCCCATGAATTTCATGGGATTTTCTCAGGCAAGGAATACTCAGAGGTGGTTGCGATACATACCCCTCTTCTAAATCAAGTTGCTGTTTTTTATCATAGTCATTTTATCTCCCCTTTAAACACTCACAAGACAGGGAATATTTGGTTTTGTTTCCTCATATATATCTCATTTTCACCTTATAAAAAGCTTCTTCCAAATCAGTATTTGGACAATAGTGTCATGGTTCTGCATAAGTTTCTTCCATGCTGAATCTTAAAACACAGATACGATTCAGATTAATTTTCCAACTGGATTTCTCTAATACCAAGGCATATATGGTAAAATACAGTTGGATGATGATGTAAACTATTGAAAAAAAGTCTAGATCAGGACTGTTCAGTCAGTCTTCCATGTTCTGATGCTTTTATGTTTTTCCCCTCATATACTGGTTAACTGCAGTATGCTATATTTCACTTGAGAATATGATAGCCATATAGTATCCTAGCAATAATGCCCTGAAAAATGACTGATGTATCTTTCTGATTTTTTTTAAATTGCACGTACCTAAACATCCCTAAGATATATGCAAAACTGATGATCCAACAAGTATTTGGGAATGAATTGAGAAATTACACTGGATCTAAACACTCAAACCCTATATCACATTGGCTCTCAGAAAATATATGTGGTCCCTTAAAATTTGTGTGTGTGTCTTTATGTGTGCCCAGTTATGACACAGATACACAGTTCTAAAACTAGCACCTGGCTGTTGGGCTACTGAATATTGATCATTAGTTTTATCTGGGATTCTTGGAAATAGCGGGACCCTTCTTGCCAAGAAGTCCTAGGGATATCCTGTAAGATTTGGCTAACTTTTGTCTGTCATTGATTTGGAGAAAAGGAGTGGGGGTAGTTTTACTGACAGAGTTGTGTTTAATCCTGGTTATTTCAGCAAAGCTCAAATGTTGCACAAGTCTAATAAATGTAATTAAAGAAAGAAATTCAAGATGTTGCTAAAAATCTTGGATGAAAATCAAAGGTAACTTGGAGAAAAATTGGTCCTCAGAAAGGCTCACAATGAAAGCAAACCTTTAAGATGCTGATATTCACCAAGGTCTGGTTTTGTTTGCTGTATTTGAATGAGCCTAAGAGGGCTGGGAGTGTGGAGGACTGAATGTCTATTTCTCTTCTGTGTCATTCCATTGAAAATGCACTTGTTTCCAATGCTGTTGAGAAAGGCTATGATTTTGTTGTCAAAAATTGTGGAATATTGCCACACCTATTGATTTCAAATTTTCTGTTGATAACTGAGCTGATTTATTAGCACTGTCCATATGAGATTATGAGGTTTTAAGTTCTATAGGAGAGTCCTTCTTTCATTCCTCTGAAAGGTATTTTTGGTGGAGACACAGGATAAGGCCTTTTTGGTGGCCAGTCCTAGACAGTAGAATAACCTTCTCAGGAGAATTAGGCCAGTTTCCTCCCTGCTGTCCTTCCACCAGCAGGGAAAGACATTTTTATTCCAGTAGCCATTAATGATTTGGCCTATATGGACATCCTAGACCTTGAACATTATAATAGTTGGATTCCTGTTGGGGAATTATGATTGCCTAACCTAGAGCTACGCATGTGTAACTGTGCTTTAAGGTAAATAAGTAAAGTTAATGCAATGTACTCTCCTGGTCAACAGTGTGTATAGAAACATTGAAGGACCTAGCAAAATGAAGAGAAAATGGAAGCAGTGGTTCCAATCTAGCTCATTATCCATGAATGATCTAGTGTGGTGTTTTACAAAGCAGAATTTATGCAGTTTGATACCACTTTAACTGCAATGGCACTTTGGGATTTGTAGTTTTCTAAGATATTTAGCCTTCTCTGCCAGAGAGCTCTGGTGCCATAACAAACCACAAATCCGAGGATTCCATTGCATTTTGCTGTGACAGTTGAACTGGTATCAAACTGCATTAATTCTAAGTCTGGCAGCAAGACAGTCTGACTCTGCTCAAGTTTTGGATTTCAGTTCCCAGAACCTCCAGCCATCAGGGTCCATAGTCAGAGCTTATGGGAGCTGAAATTCAAAACATCCAAAGAACTAAAGGTTGAAAACTGCTGGCCTAGTGTGTCCCTGTTTTAAGGATGTCTATTTGTATGGAGAAGGTTATTATTTCCTTCATGTGGTCTGGAGTATTTTTCTCTGTCTTGGTCAGTGTCAAGCATCTGCACCACATTCTTAGCTATCAAAAAATTTGCATTGGACTGAGTAAAAGTAGTTAACCAGTAGTACATTGGTAGATTTTGAAGTGCAGGTGTTATCATGATGTTTCCATGTCCATCTCACCAAGGATCATCAAAAAATGAAAGTGAATGGACTGATACATATCAATAAACCAGTTCTAGGAGTTTTTACCACAACACCGTGCAGATCATTTGTAAAGCTACTGGATTCTAATTGTCTGTTCAGGACCAAGGAGCTTAGTGCACAGCAAAATAAAGCAACCTACTGCTCCTGATTTGAAGAAACATTTGGACTGCCCCTTGGTTTCATCACATGGCTTTTACCCCCAAAACCGCTCTCCAACTTTGAAAAATGGCCACTGAAGCAAGTTCAGGGACCAGTATTAGACACCTCCTGACTTCATACAGATGGCAGTTTTGGGGGTAAAAGCCGTGCAATAAAACCAGGGGGCAGCCCGAATTTGGCTTGAAATTGGGAGCGGTAAGTTGCTTTATCTTGCTGTGCGCTAAACTCCCAAGACACCTCAACATACTTTGCATTACAACAGGCATAGCACACAAGACTGTATTTTTCCTGCATAAGTCTACCTCCCACACTGTTCCTGGTATTGTGAGAACTACAGCTAAACTCAAAAGGAATAGAAAAATTGGGATGGTGACAGGTGATATCATCACCCTTCCTAATCAAAAAGTCCCTTTCTTCTAAATCCCACTATAATACTATAGTTAGCCACCAGGTGTGAGGTGTGTGATTGCTCCCTCTTTATGCATCACAGAATTACTTGATCATAATTCAAAACTGGCACACCAAGCCTGAGAAAAATTTGGAAACATTAGGAGCATTGCCCTCAGCTGGAGTGTTGCATTTGGCAGTGACCCTGCAGCACCTAATAGCTAGTGGAGGGATTTATTTTATAAAGAAAGTTACACATATCATCTGCAAGGTTAACAGGAGATTATGCTTCCATCTTCATTTAAAGTGACTTAAGTTCGTGAACATATAAAACAATATGAAATACCAAGATTTATCGGAGAAAAGAGATCTCATAGCAGATTGCTCTAGAGTGGCAGCTGGTTTGTTTATAGCTTGTGTGTGTATGTATGTTTAAAAAAATCTGAGTTTGAGGCTTGATTTTACAAGTAAAATGTTGGAAAAGAATAATGGAGGACAGGTTAACATAACCCCCTCCCTCCCCATGGGTGTTTAAATTTTAAAATTCATAGTGTAATTTTTCTGGTGATGAATATTTCATATAAATTACTCATTATCAGAAAAATAAAATAAAATGCCCAGGTTGCCAACTACATTACAGTTGCAGGGACTCTGTACACATTTATAAAGGACTACAGAGTTCTCTGTAGATAAGGAGAATGTCTAGGAAAAATATATACATTTTAATGTGCTTTAGATAGTTTCTTAAATATGCAGGCTATATTTTCCATAATTTGCGAAGCAGAATTTATAATCTGTCTTCTTTACATATAGGCCTATGTGCACAATTCTTTACACTAATTGATGTATATGGGGGAGCAGAATGAACAATGTGCTGTAGGGATGTAGCAAAGCATCTGCTGATTACGTTGATTTTTTTGGCTATTTTGGAACACAGTGCTAACTCTTGGGAGTTTCTGGAAGCATTTGCAAGTGTTTGGTTGGTATCAACCTGTATTTTAGACACCTCCTGACTTCATACAACAATGTTGGTTGCACCACCTTGAAACTTTGCTGAATGAATGAATGATTAATAATAATAATAATAATAATATAGATAAATGAGGGACTACCTTCTGAGATACTTTTAAAAGGCTGCTTGTTTTCACATTGCCCTGGATTACAAGATAACACAAGAAGTTCTTAAAAAGAAAAAAAAAATCCCCCACTCTCTGTCTTTCAGCTACCTTCAACCCACACCCCTCAAAGGTATAGATATGGTGTTGCACATCCGCATCTTCTGGTTTCCTTAGAGCTTTTTCCCCGCACTGCAAAAGAGAGTCATGTTTTCTTCTGCTTCGTTTTCAGGTCACTTTAGAATCTCTTTCAGAAGTGTTTTGGAACGTATCCCTGTGAGGTGGCTGAGGGTACTGTTTTCTTCTTCTGATTATTATTACATTTCTCTGGCACCCCACAGCTTTCTTGGTTGCCCAGACTTTCAAATCTGAAAAGGCCACAGGGGAGAAATACCTTGTGTAGTCTTCCCGTTGGCTTGAACTGTGCAAAGTCAGGAGGCTGCAAGTGACTGAGCAATGATTTCACAAAGATGAAACCATCTACAAAATTGTGAAAAGTATATGTGTAGTTACACACACACACACACACACACACACACACACACACACACTTAGGCACCATCCACAATTAGGGATGCCATATCCCGGCTGCACCCAGGATTGTACCGGTTTTGGCGGTACCGGGCTGGTCCTGTCCTGGTTCCCGCCAAATCCTGGGTTTGGGCCTGGCCTCTGGGTTTGGGCCCGGCCTCTGGGCCAGGCCCGCTCATGCAGCCATTGTCGCAGCCACTAATGCGCATGGCCGGCTATGCCACCCATCTCATCCTCCCCCTCCACCGCCTCCCCCTCTGCTTCCTCTGCGCGGCCATGCCACCCTCCACCACCTCCTCTGCGTGGCCGCGCCAGCCACCTCCTCCTCCTCTGCGCGGCCCGCAGCAGTCGCCTGGGCCGGGGCTGGTGGCAGCTCCTGCTCGCATGCGTGTGCATGCGCCTAAGAGGAGCACTCATCCCCTTGAGGCTGTCTGGCCAATGTCAGAGCAGTGGGTACAGGGCTGTTTCCAGCCCCAGTCTGCCATTGGTCAGCCTCAAGGAGGAGGTGGAGCCACGGAGGAGGAGGAGGTGGAGGTGGAGAAGGAGGAGGACTGAGGGTGGGCCTCTGGGTGAGAGGGAGGGGAAAGGGCCCTTTTCTGGTGCCACATGGCGCCAAACAGGAGAAGGAGGAGGAAGAGGAGGAGGAGGAGGAGGCGGTGGTGGTGTTGAGTGGCATTTCCTAAGTTTTTTTCTTTAATTTTATTTTCTGTGTATTTTTGGTGCTTTTAATGCTAACAAGTCTGCCTTGTTTTGACAATGATAGCGATGATGATGAGGATGGTGATATTGATATCAATCAGCTTCTGAGGCAGGCGCTCACTGTTTCTGAAGCCGAGAGAGTGTCACCTTCCAAAGTGTGTTTTTGGTGTATTTTTGGTGCTTTTAATGCTAACAAGTCTGCCTTGTTTTGACAATGTTAGTGATGATGATGACGATGGTGATATTGATATCAATCAGCTTCTGAGGCATGCACTCAGTGTTTCTGAAGCCGAGAGAGTGTAACCATCCAAAGTGTGTTTTTGCTGTATTTTTTGTGCTTTTAATGCTAACAAGTCTCCCTTCTTTTGACAATGATGATGATGGTGATATTGATACTCTCTGAGGCATGGCCAATGTAAGTTGCTCTGATTTTTACAAACTCATGAGGAGTGAAGAAAAATCAAAGTGCCTTGACGAAGTACACACTTCTGAGAAATACAGTTGAAACCGAGGGCAAATCCACTTCTTGTTAAACCACCTTGACATGTTCAATATGCATAGCCATGTTAAACCATGTTAAATGTTAAACCCAAGGGGTTTGGTTATGTAATAAGCCTCTGAAATATGCAAGATGCCATGTTAAATAAAGTCATGTCAAATGCCCAAATGTTCTGTAGTGTGTGTTTTGGAATTGGGGGGGGGGGGGTTGGCCAGAAAGGGAAGTACATTTCTGCCATCTGTCTAGGAATAATGCCAAAATGTCCTCCGTTTTGAGCATGCCTAAGAAATATGTGTTTATATTAATACTTTTTAAAATTATTAATTTTTTTCACATGCCCTCCATTTAAAAATATGTCCTACATTAGGGCCTAAATTTTGTCCTATATTTGACCTATATTTTTTTTAACATTTGTTCCAGTTTGGAGGTTGACAGTTATTGCAACCCTACCCTCACCCCAGCAGGCCTTTTTGGTTAACTTAAAGGTTCCTCCTCCTCCTCATCTTTTCTCTTTGTTATAATGTTTGTTCCAGATGAATATATTAAATGAATGCAAATACCACTATTTGCCTAAATCATCACAATTTGGCTTAAGTTTATTTTGCAGATCATTGCTAACCATCTATAGGCATGGGAGGGTCTATAGGCTTGTCTGGACCAGGGGGAAACCCTATACTTACTCTGTGGCAGCTGCAGCCTAGGCATGTTCTTCAGGATTCGCAGGCAATGTGGGGCTTTTCTCCAAAACTCTAGATAAAAAAGAATTTTCTTTTATCCCACATTTGCCTGGAAAATCCAGATCAGTGGTGAAGACATGGGCATGTGGCTAGAAATACTCCACACTATAGGACAAGCGATCATCATAGGACTGCCCTTCTTCCGAGTTTCTCCGATCTTGCTGTGGTGAATATGGTGTTATGGGAGTCACTACAGACTAGAAAACTGCACAGGAGCTACAGGATTACGGGGTTTCCCACCAATGTAAACAGCTTATGAGTTTCCCTTTTTCTCACATTCAGTTTTTTAAAATCTCAGGTTCTTTCCATTCTGTATAAGAAGAAATGGTGGTTAATATGGTTAAGTGGTTAATTCTCCATGTGTCCTGGCCTGAATTCAATAGCTGGCTAAACCACACAGGGAAATGGACATAAACAAGGGTTGCCCTCTCTTATTTTAAGAGATGTTCCCTATTTGAGGGTTAAAAAGCTTTCCCTTTTATACAAACTGAACAAAATACCCATCCTGTATCCTCTATTTACAAATATAGATATGTGTGCATCATGTAATTTATTAATGTGGACAAAATAATTATGCAGAAAAACACATGGCTACATTAACTGAAATCAATACCTGTATTGGTGTTTAGGTAGACGACAAACTTGTAAATAGCTACTTCCTGATTATCAAACCTGCACATCATGACTTTAATCTGTTCCTTACTGCTATTTCGAAAACCTGGAAGTACTAGAGAAGCCTCACTCAGAGTATCCCCAACAGCATAGGAGGCTGTCTTGTGTGAAGCATGAAGGTCTGTCTGTAGGGGGCATTGTAGCAGCACTGAACTGAAGGTCATTACATAGGACTGGAGCCCTGATCAAAACTTCAGACTATTCCCAGGCTGGAAATGGCAATATTTTATCTCCCTGTCATGCCATACTGATTTTAAGATGAGGAACTTTTTGCGAGTGGGAGAAGAGGTGGAAACCCAAATTCAGCACCAACAACATGGCTGAATACATAGGGACTCAAGGCCAGATTCTTGCAAGTTAAACCCTTGGTCTGGCTGGATGAATTTTGGAGAATTTAGTTCATGTCTTCAACACATTCCTGTTTTTATATTAAAAAATGCAGTCCTTTTCATCTTAGCTATGATAAGTTACAAATTTGGGTATTTTTCATTTAAAAAAACCTGAAATAAACACTAAAACAATAACACTAAAACAAATGATGATGATGATGATAATAATAGTAGTAATAGTTTGTACTACTCTCTTCTCTTACTGAAGTCTAGAAGAAGAAAATGTCTTCAAATCATAGATGAAAAGAACTTGCGGTTTTAAAAACTAAAATACATTTACATTTATCCATCCAGATTCATGGCTTAACTTGTCTTGGGGCCCATTTATATTGCACAGCTATAGCACTATGACTCCATTTTTACTGCCATGGCTCTGTCCCATGGAATCCAGGAGGTTCATGAGGTATTTAGAATTTTAAACCATAAAGGTCCATACCTCCCAAAACTACAAGCCCCAGAATTCAATAGGAAATTGCCATGGCAGTTAAAGCAGAATGTAGTGCTATTTTTGTGTGGTGTGAATGAACCCCTGGATCAGAATTTTGTCCTAAATTATTATTTTGTGATTGTTCAAGATTTGTTCAGTGGAGGTTTGCCATTGTCTTCCCTGAGGCTGAAAAAGTGTGACTTGCAGAAGGCCACCCAAGGCATTTTATGATCAAGCAGGGATTCAAACTCTGGTCTCCAAAGTCACAGTCCAACACTCAGACCCACTACACCATACCAATTGTACTTGGATAACAGTACGAGGGGCTAAAAAAATTCCACCAAGGCCAGAACCCACTCTCAGTGGCCCTGGTCCCTTGGTGGAGAGAAATGATGGGCTCCTTTTATAGAGAGAAAAGGGGGAGAGCATTCTGGAATGTTAAGGGAGGAAAGTGATAAAGCAATGAGAAGGGAGTCAGGGAGGAAGAAGAGGAAACAAGTGCAAAATGGAGCACTGCCTGAGGATTAGGAAGGAAGCAAAAAATAAAACAAAACCAGGATGCTATTGAGAGAAGTGGGGAAAGGAAAGAGCAAGAACAATATGCATTTATTCCATCTCCCCATCTACATCTGGTCAAGAGGGCCAGTCATTCTTTCATTCTTGTGTCCCCCTGGTGTGTAGAGCAACCAACTCTGCTAAGGCTTGTCTTTTGTCCTCAGGGGATGAGTCACTTCTTGGCCTAGCTCTCATCCTCACCCTCCCCAGGTACTCACCATTCCCTGCTCCATTTCATTCCTTTTTTGTCTTGCTGTCACTACATAGACAACCTCTTGGTTCTCCCCTCTTGTGGTTCTATGAAAAGCAGCTCCAAAATGCAGAGGCAGTTCATAATTCCAGGTCTTCCCTAAAAGTCACATGCATGTTCAGCTGGGGAAAAATAATATATAGAACGAGTCAGAGAGCTGCACCCAGTTTGTATTTCAACTTGTCACAGTCTGCAGACGCACAGTGGGGGTGTTGCATTTGCTGGATGAGGCAATTTCTGGTGTGAAACCAGAAGTAGCTACTCTTTGGTTGTTTCTAAAATACTCATCAGTTTATGACAGCTTGTACTGTCATGCAGATAACATCTTATATTGATTAAGATGCAGCCATTCTTCCATAGAACTGTGTTCCTGTGTCTCATAGTTGTTATTGCTCCTTCCATCCTCGCTCTCTTCTGTGGAAGGCAGAGGCCCTAGGCTGGACTTAGAAATTGCTGGTAAGATAAGCACTGGGAGTATATATCATGTAGGCAGCTGGTGTATGTATATTCCCAAATAAGGTAAACCGCATAGGTGAGGGCACTGAAGCCTTGCTTCCCAAACTGTCAGGCCGGGAAGTTGGATGGGCAGTGGCAGAAACAGAATTAAAGAACTAGCAGCCTCTTCTTTCTTCTTCTTTCCACTCCTTTTGAGCACCTTGTATTCCCTAGGTGTTGTTAGACTGCTAGTCCCATCAGCCCTATCAGCATAGGTCAGGATATAGAATGGTAGGAACTGCACTTGAAAAATGTCTGGAAGGCAACACACTGCCTATGTTTTCCTTAGCCCCCCCCCCTTCCATCTCAAATCTTCAGAGAAGTGACTGCAAGGGGAGACTGTTGTTGTTGTTGTTGTTGTTGTTGTTGTTGTGTGCCTTCAAGTCATTTCCAACTTATGGTGACCCCAGGGTTCAATTCTCCGCTTGGCTATGAAACCCACTGTGTGACCTTGGGGAAGTCACATGCTCTCAGCCTCAGGGGAAGGCAATGGCAAACCTCCTCTGAATACCCTATGATAGAGTTGTCATAAGTCAGAAACAACCTGAAGGCATGCAACATACACACACACACATGGCAACCAATCATGGGATTTTCAACGGAGCTTTGCCATTGCCTTCCTGTCAGGCAGAGAGTATGTGACTTGCCCAAGGTATGAGAATGCAGTCTTAAAATATTTCATGCTGAATCAGAGGGGCTCAGCCTTGGATAATAACAGGAAATCTTGAGAGAGCTGAACAAGTAGTCTTCTGATCCAGTTCCATCCAATTTTGTCCATGCTTCTCTGACTTTTCCTTTCCCACTTCATACCAGAACTTGGAAAGCTGTGTGTTACAAGTAGTTCATTCTTATTCCCTTTTACAGTATTTGGAAACTATCCCATTATCGGGCACTTTCACACTATGTTAACTTAAAGCACTATGAAGCACTTTACTTGCCACGGCTTCCTCCCATGGAATCCTGGGATTGGCAGTTGAGAGAGGGGTCTTTCCCCTGAGAGTTCTTCTAGTGCTTCTGACCAAACTACAAAGCCCAGGATTCCAGAGGATGGACCACAGTAGTTAAAGAGAATCATAGTGCTATAATTCTGTAGCATGAAAGGGCTCACCATTAATCATCACAACCAGTGCATTATTTGCATCATTGCAATGGTGCCTGTGTGGTGGAGTGGTTTGAGTTTTGGACTACCACTCTGGAGGCCAGGGTTCGAATTCTTGCTGAGCCATGAAAACACACTGGGTGACCTTGGGCAAGCCACATTCTCTCAACCTCAGATGAAGACAAAGGCAAATTCCCTCTGAACAAATCTTGCCAAGAAACCCCCATGATAGAGTCACCTTATGATCACTATATATCCAAAATGACTTGAAAGCAGACAATAATATTGATTTGTGCTTCTTGTTGTTGTTTTGTTTATTTCCATTTCTTTCTTCATAAGCTTGTGGTACAAAACCAGCATAAATTCATAAATTTAGTCCAAATGCCTGTAAAGATGCCTTCTAATGCTCCTCAAAAGAGTATTACAAGGCTCTATACAGCACTCTATAAATAAATCTTAATAATAGTTAATAATATCAGCTAAGGAAGCTTCTAAAAGTAGATGATCAGAAAGGAGCCAAACTGCGTCGCTGAGCAGCAAAATCCATTGGTTCTGGTGAAGCCATCGGCATAAAAATTGTTTTACCCCAGTCCACAGGTTCTTCATGGTTCCCTGTTGCAGCTACAATGTGGTATCTCACAATACAGAAAACATGCAGTGGCAGCTGTGTTTGGCCATTTAAAAAATACAAATAAAAATCCATTAGTGGTACCGTTATTAGTCAACCGAAATGCACAATATACTTGTTGCAAGCTTTTGAAGCTCCATGGGCTTCTTCATCAGGCAAGAAAAAGAGGATCCATTGGACTCCAAATTTAGCACTGGAAAATGTCTGTGATGCCCCCTTCCCTTGATGATAATAACAAATAAAAATAATTTTTATTTCTTTCCCGCCTCTCCTCGAAGCTCCATGCTAGTTTTGCTTCTTGGTGAATCCATCCCATGGTCCTCCAGACTAGTGATTTCAAGCAATTTATATTGCATCTTGAAGGTTCTCTGTCAAAATGCTCCATCCTAACTTACAAAAAATAAACCTCAATAGAAAGCTGGCACATTTTGGTTTATTTGTGAGTGTCTTGCTTGTGACATGAATTGTGGCCATAGAGACTGGTGTGAAACCATCTTCTTTCAGTTCCCCCAGATCTGTTTCCAGATTGTGGCACCAAGTCTCCTTCTGTTTCTTTCCAAACACTTCCTTCTAACAGCTGGGCTACTTTTGTTCCCTGAAATTATCAGAAACACACACAGCACACATATACACACTATGTTGTCTTGAGGTTCTTAGTGCACAAAGTCCGCCTATTAATAATAATAATTAATTTAATAATTTGTTTTATTTATATACCGCTATTCCAAAGATCATAGCGGTGAACAGCAAGTAAGCTAATTAGCAAGTAAGCTAATTTGCCCTCAACAGTCTGGGTACTCATGAGAATGGAAGTATATGAAATAGGAAAAGACAGACAAAGATGAAATACAACCCTCGCTAAGAACACCTTCCTAGAGAGATATTCTTTCAGGTAAAAAAGGAAACCCGTGTGCTTTTCTTTGCAGCTTCCCCACTATCTCAGTGCCCCTGTGTCCCAAATCCCAGGGAATGTGGAGGGAGCACTGTCTGTGGAATAGGAAAAGGCAGAAAGAGGAGAAGAGAGCTGCATTGGGAGGAAAGCAGGGGCTCCGTAGGGATTTGAACCCCATCCTGGAAACCAGGAGTGCCAACCACAAGTGCCTTTTGCTTTTTTTCTGGCAATGCAACAAGGAGAAAAGCAAAACCTGAGAGAACACAGGAGTGTTCTCTCAGGAAAAAGAAAACCTGACAGAATTAGAACAAGAACATTTGAGTTGTAAAGCTTCAAATGTTTCAGGTATTCACTTACTGCAACCTAAAAACAGTCATGAAATGTTGCAGAAACTTCCTTATCGGCATCGTCACTGCCTTTAAGATGCTTCCAAGAGATTGGTTTTGTTAGGGATCTCTTCCTAACACACTGTTGTTGGTATTTGTTGAGCCTTGCTCTTAAAATATAGAAAAGATAACTTACCTGATCATCCAATGGGAATGGGTCTGGGATGATTTCGGATAAATGGTTGTGTGGATTCTTCATAGGAACTGCTATAACCCAAGAAAAGGAGAGAAAACCCCCCCATACAAACACACTGGGGATGCGTTCCCACTATGAAATAAAGTGAATCACCGATCGGTTTAAATGACCATTGTTCCAATTTGAAACCGGTTCCTGTCGTAATGTGATCGATTCCTGTCATAATACAGCAAGGCAAACTCAAAACACCCAGTTTTTACTGACACTAGTTTTCCAGCAATTCTTTTGGAAATAATCGATTCTGGAACCTGTTCATCAAGTGAGAACGATGTTGGATCTGAAATCGCATTATTCTGGAGAGGAGGGACAATAGAAGAGAGGCTGGCCAAGGAGTGTCACCCACCCAGCCTTCTTCTTGCTTGAAATACGCTATTTGTTCAAGTCTACCAAACACGTGGCTTGGCTTTGATTTTCCTGTCGGATCGGCTATAAGCTAATCGATTCATCCTGTGAATGAGGTGGGCATAAACGTTACTCTACGTATTTCTTGAGGTAAGGCGACAGTGTGATCCTATTTGTGGGGGCTTGAATTTTTTTTAATTTTAATAATATGATCAATTACACGTTTTTTCAACGTACAGCAAAAATAGCACAAGCGATCAAGAGCTCTCAGTTGTAGAATTGCTTTGTGCTTTGGCGAGCATTAACCTTGGGTGCCTACAGTCGACGGTGCGGGAGGGGGGACGAGAGTGTCATTTTTAGAGGTTTTTGGGGGGGTGCTAATGACAGTATATGCGATCCAGGGGCTAAAGGGGGGATGGGCATAGGGGCCATTTTGATCGGCCATTTGGTCATTCCTACAGGAAGAGATGGTGTTACCAGCTGGGTAAGGGACGCTGATGCCCACCCATCTTTGTGCCCTTTGTGCCCATCCCAGTCAAAACGCATGATAGGACAGGATCGGAAAGTCAAACAAAGGCCAAAGCGATGAAGTGGAACTTTAAGAAGGCAAACCAGCTAGGAAACAGGAGCAGGGCTGGACCAGTAACCATGCCCTACTTTGGGAGCTAAAGGAGATCTTTGCCGGTGATTCCAGTGTAGAGACGAAATGGGTAGATTCTGCAATGGATGTTGTGATAGTGTTGAGAGGTGCTGCTCCTCAGGACCCCAGCATGACGCACCATTGATATTTGCAGCCAGGGAGGGCTCTGAGGAACTCTTTTTGGAAAGTGCGTTTCACAAGGGAGGTCCTCCTCCACAGGAAGAAACTAATGCTGGCCCCAGTGAAGAAGACCTACCTGGAACTGCAACGTTTGTCGCAACGAAGAAACTATGTTGCAGTGACAACAGTACACTACTCCCATCATTTGCGGAAATCCCAGAGCTTCAAAACCATCCATCACCTGCAAGGGCAGTGTAAAAGCATAAAATGGTAATTAGTAATGTTCATTCTAAATCAGTTACAATTACAACGCTGAAGAAGGCAGGAAAGCAAAGCAGTTGTTACACAGTGGAACAGATACTGAAAGTAACAATAAGAAAGCAACTAAGTACAACTGCAAAGTAACAAACAGCAAACTGAAACTGTGCAACAAATAACAGGATGCTGTAAAGTCAAATGGTAGAAAATGGCATACCTTACTATAGTCTCCAAGGTAAACAGTTTTCTTCATGAGCACCAATTCCATGACATTAACGACTTGTATTATGCCTTTGCAGGCTGTGGACTTCCCGACACCGAAAAATGTGGCAACAGTACATAGGAGCCTCGTCTGCTTCTCGTCCTCGTTCACTGATCTCTCTCCCTATCTCCGTCTACTTCTCGTCCTCGTCCGCTATCCTTGTTCTCCGTCCTCATCTGCTTCTCTTCCTCATCCACTGTTCCCCTTTCTCCGCCCTCGTCTACTTCTCCTCCTCGTCCACTATTCTTAAACTTATGTGCCATCTGTGTCTGTTCCTTGAGATGTCAGATCTGCCTGAACTCCTTTCTGAGCCTGGATGCCCATGACCCAGCAGTTGCCAGGAGTGTATTTGCACATCTTAAACTTAAGTGCCATCTGCATCCGTTCCTTGAGATATCAGATCTGCCTGGACTCCTCTCTGAGCCTGGATGCCTAGGCCTCAGCAGTTGCCAGTAATGCATTTGCACATCCTAAACTTGTGGGCCAGGTCTTCCCATACCTTGAGATATTAGATCTGCCCGGACTCTACTCTGAACCTGGATGCCCAGGTGTCAGCAGTTGCCAGAAGTGCATTTACACAACAAACCTATTTGCCATCTGCGTCCATTCATTGAGACGTCAGATCTGCCTGGACTCTGAGCCTGGATGCCCATGACTCAGCAGTTGCCAGGAGTGCATTTGCACAACTTAAACTTATGTGCCATCTGCGTCCATTCCTTGAGATGTCAGATCTGTCTGGACTCCTCTCTGAGCCTGGATGCCCAAGACTCAGCAGTTGCCAGGAGTGCATTTACACAACAAACTTATTTGCCATCTGGGACCGTTCCTTGAGACCTCAGATCTCCCTGGACTCATCTCTGAGGCTGGATGCCCAGGTCTCAGCAGTTGCCAGGAGTGCATTTTCACAACCTAAACTTGTGCACCATCTCTTCCCCTAACTTGAAATATTAGATCTGCCTGGACTCCACTTTGAGCCTGGATGTCCAGGTCTTAGCAGTGGCCAGGAGTGCATTTGCACCTCTTAAAGATCTGTGCCATCTGTGTTCTTTCCTTGAGATCTTAGATCTGCCTGGACTCCTCTCTGAGCCTGGATGCCCAGGTCTCAGCAGTTGCCCGGAGTGCGTTTGCACAGCTTAAACCTGTGCGCCATCTGCACCCTTATCACAGGTGGGGCAAGTGAATTTTTAGTTTGTTTTTAACTTGTGTATGTTTTATGTGATTTTATATATAGACTTGGTAATTGGTTGAATTTTATAACAATTTAAAGGTTTTAACTGTGAGCCACCTGGGATCCCTCCGGGGAGAAAGGTGGTACATAAATGAAATAAATAAAATAAAATAAAATAAATATTGGGAGTACAAGAGACATTAGAATGCATGCGAAATTCACAGAAAGGTATCTCCATTAGCCTTAATATGACAGACCAAGAGCAATATTTGAGCCCAGATGGGAAAGAAGAGAAGAGGAGAGGCCAAGAGGTGCAGCTTTCTTTGAGACACACTTAGTCCAGGAACTAACATAATTCTCTTCTACTAGATGTAGGAGATCTAAGCCCTCCTGAAATGCTATAACCTTCCTCTATAAGTTAAGGGCAAGCCATTAAGCTCTGCTAGATAAGGGCTTTCCCCTGTTTCCCCCAACAGCAGAAATATAAATATAAATAATGTCATAGGCCCCTTGCTAATCCTAACTGTAGTGGATAATATTAACTGCAGCAGAAATCAAAAGACACTTGGTGAACCAAACCACAGCAGAAATCATAATGTCCTTTGCAAATCCAAAGTATTATCTGTCATCCACTTACCTTCCTTCCTTCCTTCCTTCCTTCCTTCCTTCCTTCCTTCCTTCCTTCCTTCTTTTCTTCTCTCTTTCTGTTATTAAAGTCTTAAAGCACTTGTTAATCCTAACTGTAGTAGATAATACTAACTATAGCAGAAATCAACAGACACTTAGTAAACCAAACCACTGATACAGATTAATTCTGGGAGGGACCAGCCGTTGAATTGAACTCAAATTGGTGGATATGCTGGCTTCACAGAAATACATACAAACCACATTTACACATTGGAAGACAAATCTCAGTGGTTTTTGTGCATTCTCTCAGGAAAAGAAAATGTGACACAATGGCCCAGTACATACCAGGTTTTGCGGCGCCTCGTCACATGCGAGGGTTGCCTGGGGGCGGAGCGACCACACACCATACAACCCTCACACATGATGAGGGTGTAACAATGGCACCAGCATTGTTATGTAAGTCCCACACGGCGTCTGTACGGTGCCACGCAGCACGTATGTAACAAGTGCACTAGTGGCACACTCGTTACACTGCCACCGTGGCAGAAAAAGAACCTGTTTTTGCAGGTTCTTTTTCTGCTGGTGGGAAGCCTTGCGATTTGGCAGCTGAGGCTTCCCTCCGGCAGAAAAATAGGTGCCAGCATGCCGCCCTTTTTGGGTGGTCGGCATCGTGCCAATGAGAACATTTGCTCTGTAAAACCTCAACTGTTTCAGCATATTCACTTTTTGCAACCTGAAAAACAATAATGAGACATTACAGAGACCTGTTTCCTAGCATCCTTACTGCCTTTAAGAGACACCATTGAGCTTTCTCTTCTGAGTGATCTCTGGCTAAAACACTGTTGTTGGTATTTATTGCTATTGAAAACAGAAAAGAGGGCTTACCTGATCATCCAGCCACAATTTCCGAAAACGGTTGTGTGGATTCTTCATAGGAGCTGCTAGAATGGCAGAAAAGGAGAGAAGGCCCCCCCGCCCCCAATACACACAACATACAAAAGCATTCCCTTGTTATTCCTGGTGTGGAAAGAGAGAATAGAGGGTTCACCAATTCTTGGGTCCCTTGAAGTGTGAACCTCTTGCATCTGAGACACTGTCTCCTCCTCCAGATCTGGGAAAAGCAGCTTCCACACCCCAGTGATCCCCTGTCCCTCCCAGAAAAGAAAGTTACACAGGGATCAAATGCAATGTAAATAAGGGATCCAATGCAAAGGGGACTTGCTGGCTATTTTTTTTTTTTTTGGAGGTTTGCTTTCTGGTGAGTATGTGATCCCAAGAGGTATCTGGAACCAGAAACTAAAGACTTTAATGCCCTCCTCCCTCCATTGCCAAAGAGCATTTTACTAAAAACACAGCATTTCAAGTAGCATATTTCCCACACAATTATTGCTATGAAATCCCTGCAAAGGAAGGCACTAGAACAAGGTCCCCAAATGCATTTAAAACTCGGAGGGTCACTCATTGTCCAGTTGTCTTAGTCCGCAAACATCCAGAGACTGGGATGCAGAGACTGGCACAGGGACTGGCATCCATGCCAAAGAGGCAGCGTTTCCTCCACAGAAAGGACCCTGCAAGGCCAGCAAAGGATACCCAATGTCACTCTTTTGCTGCCAGGAAATCCCAGACCAAGAGAGAGCTGGAACGTGGGCAAGATCCCAAACCTTCGGGGATGGTAGTCTTGGAACCAAATCTCGGTGGCTGCCAAGGACCCATTGGATTATCTTCACATTTTTTGTTACTTTGTTTTAATTAATTCTCTTTCAGTACTTCTCCTCATTCCCTCCGCATTACTAATTTCCCTCTGGTTTTGGTTTTAAACTCTTTACTTGCATTAATTTTCAATCTTCAATCCTGGCACAGCCTCGATCCTTCTGCCTTCATTGTACATATGACAACGGCACAAAAAAGTAGTTTCTGGAAGCATTGAGCTTGTGGAGGGGAAAGTGTTCCTTTTCAATGTTGTGAGATGTTTTCTGGGGAAGTTGCTATTGCTATGTTGGTGGATATACTGGCTTCACAGAAATATACATGCACAGGTACACACAGACAGGCATACTTTGGAAGAAAATCGCCATGATTTTTCAAAGACACATATAGATGTGTGTGTGTGTGGAAAAATAAATGTCTGGTTTTTGGAAGACCAGGCTGAACAAAAGAGAAAAGTCTTGCAAATTCCATAAGTGTTGGGAGTCTTTGGTGCCATCCCATTACCTTTTGTTTAAAGGGCAGAGTTTTCATACGTCTCACTCACACAGAAAAAAAATGATCCGGTTTGACATGACTTTAACTGCATCAGCTGAAAGCTATACATTTCTGGAAATTGTAGTTGGTTGTGGCACCAGAGCTTTGCTTTGCAGTTCCCAGAATTCCATAGCATTCCGCCAGACAGTTAAAGTAGTGTCAAATCACATTACTACTGCCATGTGGATGCAGCCTTGCTTTCGAACGGCCCTGATTTGACAGAGAGAGTCCCCATGAATCCTCTGTCATCCCACTTTTCCAGCTGCTTTTTAAATGACCCATTTTCTCTCTCCTCCTCCCACTTTCCCTTTTGTCCCCAGCTCACTTCAACTGCTGCAAAATTAGGTTCAAAGTGCAAAAGTAGTTGACACTCCATAAACTCAGGAAGGGGAAGAGGAAATGCTGGAGCGTCTCTGCCATCCCATTGCCAGTGCTGATGAAATATTCACCTGCCAGTCTGGTTGCTTCTGGACATGAAATAGGGAAAGCATCATCTTGTCCTTTGCCTCAGGTGGCAAAAGGTTTTAGGCCAACCAGTGAACATACAGAGAGAACAGCAATGGATATTGTTTCTCTGCCCCCTGGTGACTGTGCTGTGGGGTGTACCATCTGTGCTATGAGGTGTACCATCTTATCCACTATCCCACATAATATTTATAAAGAGTCATAATCGGTAGTGTACATCACGGACACACACACATTTCTATGAAGCCAGTACGTCTGCACTTATGCCAATATGTCTACACTTGTGGAAATTGCATGCCTTTTCACCTTTTTTCCAATCTGGTCTTTCAAAAACCTCAGAGATTTTATTCCAAAGTGTGTGTGTGTGTGTATAGTATAGTATATCTGTGAAGCCAATATGTCCACACATGTCGACATGTGTGGGATTTGCATGCCTTTTCATTTTTTTCCAGTCTCGTCTTTGAAAAAATACTGAGATTTTATTCCAAAGTGTGTTTGTGTATTTCTGTGAAGCCATTATATGTCCACTAACAGAGCAATGGCCACTTTCCCCATCAAATATCTCTCAATGGACAGCAATGGGTGTTTTCCTCCATTGGCATAAGGTTTCCAGGGACTACTTTTCTGTGCCACTGTGATGCGTACGATGAAGGCGGAAGGATCCAGGCTGCCTTTGGCCAACTGTCATCCTCCATGGACTTCTCTGGTCAGAAGGGAAGGGAGAGTCAGGCTCAGCGGTTAGAACAACTGGGGGCCAAAGGAGGCTTAAAACCGCCTCTCAAAGAGGAAAACAGAAACAGCTAGAATGCTTCTGAAAGCTGGAGCTAACTATTTCCTAAAGTTAACTAAGGGATTCTAAGCTGATCAGTTTATAACTCTGAATATTACTATTTCACATTGGCTCTTATCAAGGGTTAAGGGGGCAATGAAAAGGAAGGACAGAAAATCAAACAACGGAGGGGAATTTGGGGTAAGTTCAATGGCTTGTTCGAAGCAGAATGATTCAATGGGATTTGTGCAAGTGGACTGGTTTCCCGAGTGTTTGTTGATTTCTGCTGGGGTTAATATTATTTATTACAGTTAGGATTAACAAGTGATTTAAGGCTTTTATGGCAGAATA
>NC_056522.1:121802502-121938955 GCF_019175285.1 Sceloporus undulatus | reverse complement strand
AAGGAAGGAAGGAAGGAAGGAAGGAAGGAAGGAAGGAAGGAAGGAAGGAAGGGCAAATGGATGAGAGACAATACTTTGGTTTTTTAAGTCCTCAAACGAAAATTTATGCAAGTAAGAGGTTAAAAACCAAGACCAGGGGGAAAATAGTAATGAGGAAGGAATGAGCAGAAGTATTAAAAGAGAATTAACCAAAACAGAATAACAAAAAAGTGAAGATAAGATAATACAGTGGGCTCTTGGTATCCGCTAGTATCGGTTTAAGGACCCTCCTCCCTCTTATGGATACCAAAATCCATGGATGCTCAAGTCTCATTAAATACAGAGTCAGAGTAAAATGGTGTGCCTTATTTAAAATGGCAAAAATCAAGCTTTGCTTTCTGGAATTTATATACATTTAAAATATTCTTAAGCCGTGGATGTTTGAATCCATGGCTATGGAATCAGTGGATATGGAGGACTGACTGTAATAGCATGACGTTCTGCTTATATTTTAGATGAAGGGAAAAAACAGTTTCATGTGAAATGCTCTTTCAAATACAAACATGGCTATGGTCTGTGATTCCTGGTCGTGCCAGAGTGATAGTGGGCATCCTTTGTTGGCCTTGCAGGGTCCTTTCTGTGGAGCAAATACTGCTTCTTTGGGACGGATGCCAATCCCTGTGCCAATTTCTGGGTGCCAGTCTCTGAATGTTCACAGCCGAAGGCAACTGGACAGTGAGTAACCCTCCAATGCACTGCTGTGATTGGGCTTTGAATGCATTTGGGAACCTTGTTCTAAGTGGCTTCTTTTGCAGAGATTTCATAACAACAATTGCCCAGGAAATGTGTGACTTGTGTTGTCTTTTTGGTAAAATGCTCTTTGGCAATGTTGGGAGGGGTGCACTGAAGCCTTTAGTCTCTTGGTCTACATGCCAGCAAGATATCTTTGTATTTGATGCCTTATTCACTTTGAGTTTGATCCCGGTGTGACCGTCTTTATTGCATTGGTTTTTTGTTGTTGTTGAGTCAGAGGGGGTGGAGCGTCTCTGCTTTCCTGGTTTTGGAAGAGCTGACCCTTCAAACAAGGCCTTCTCTCCAAGATCTGCCAGAAAAGGTCTTTGGGGTTACTGGGAGGGACTGGGGAACACTGGGATCTGGAGAATGCTTTTCCCAGATCCGGAGGAGGAGAGAGTCTCAGATGCAAGAGGTTCAGGCTTCAAGGGACCCAAGAACAGGAGAACTCTCTTTTCTCTCTTTCCACACCAGGAATAACAAGGGAATGCTTTTGTCTGTTGTGTATGGGGGGCTTCTCTCCTTTTCTGGCGTCCTAGCAGCTCCTATGAAGAATCCACACAACCGTTTCCAAAAATTGTGGCTGGAAGACCAGGTAAGCCCTCTTTAATGTTTTTCAATAGCAATAAATACCAACAACAGTGTTTTAGGCAGAGATCCCTCACAAGACCAAACTCAATGATGTCTCTTAAAGGCAATAAAGATGTTAGGAAAGGGGTTTCTGCAATGTCTCACAATGGTTTTCAGGTTGCAAAAAGGGAATATGCTGAAACAGTTGAGGTTTTACAGAGCAATGTTCTCATTCTGTAAGGTTTTCCTGAAAATACACACAAAAACCACTGATATTTTTCCCCAATGTGTAAATGTGTGTATTTCTGTGAAGCCAGTATATCCACCAATTTGGGCTAAATTCAATGGCTCATCCTTCCCAAAATGAATCAATGGGATCTGTATCAGTGGTTTGGTTTACCAAGTGTCTGTTGATTTCTTCTATAGTTATTATTATATACTAGAGTTAGGATTAACAAGTGCTTTAAGACTTTAATTACAGAAGGAAAGAAGAAAAGAAGGAAGGAAGGAAGGAAGGAAGGAAGGAAGGAAGGAAGGTAAATGGATGACAAACAATACTTTGGTTTTTCAAAGGACATTTTGATTTCTGCTGTGGTTTGATTTACCAAGTGTCTTTCGTTTTCTGCTGTGGTTAATAATATTTACTACAGTTAGGATTAGCAACGGGCTTATGACTTTCTTTATATTTGTATTTCTGCTGTTCCTGGAAAGAGCAGAAAGCCCTTATCTAGGAGAGCTTCGTGGCTTGCCCTTAAATTATGGAGAAAGGATATAGTATTTGAGGGGGCGGTATAGACCCACTTAAACATCTGGCACAATAGAATTGTGTGATTTCTTGGTCCAAGAGTGTCACAAGGGAAGCTGCATTTCTTGGATTCTACTCATCTCTTCTTTCCCATCTGGGCTCAAATATTGCTCCTAGGTCTGTCATATTAAGGCTAATGGAGATACTTTTCTGTGAATTGCTCTAGCGTTCTTATGTCTCTTGTATCACCAGTATTTATTTATTTATTTAATTTATATACTGCCTTTCTCCCTGGAGGGACCCAAGGTGGCTCATAGTTAAAACCTTTAAATTTGTTATAAAATTCAATCAATTACAAAGTCTATATATAAAATCACATAAAATATGCACAAGTAAAAAACAGACTAAAAACCCACCTGCCCCACCTGTAATTAGGATGCAGCTGGCGCACAAGTTTAAGGTGTGCAAATGCACTCCTGGCCACTGCCAAGAGCTTCATAGTAATTCCAAGTACATTTTGGAGCTTCATAGTAATCCCAAATGGACGCAGATGGCACATAACTTTAAGATGTTCAAATGCACACCTGGGCACTTCTCATTCATTAACATTTTGGAGCTTCATAGTAATCCCAAGAACATTTTTCTTTTCTCAGAGAGAAGTTCAGGCAGATATAAGATCTCAAGGAACGGGCAGAGCTGGCACACAAGTTTAAGATGTGCAAATGCACTCCTGACCACTGCCGAGACCTGGGCATCAGGGTTCAGAAAGGGGTCCAGGCAGATCTGATGTCTCAAGGAATGAATGCAGATGGCACATAGGTTTAAGCTGTGCAAATGCACTCCTGAAAACTGCTGAGTCATGGGCATCCAGGCTCAGGCAGATCTGACATCTCATGGTACAGACGCAGATGGCACATAAGTTTAAGAGGTTCACATGCACTCCTGGGCACTGCTGAGACCTGCCCATCCGGGCTCAGAAAGGAGTCCAGGCAGATCTGATATCTCAAGGGACATCCAGTAAGATGGTGTAGTGAAAAGGTGCTAACCGCAGAAGTATGTGGTAAGCGACGATGTTTGTGGAGCCTATTAGCCATATTAAAATAATTTTTTAAATGGCAATTGGCTAAAAAGGTCCCCCCAATAAAGGGGACTTGAATTGGCCCATGGAGTTCCCAAAGGTAGGAATTAACTCCACTTCCCCAGGAAACATTCCAGTGTGATCGTAGTGATGATTCCGGAAAGGATGAGGACAGACTGCGGACACAAACCGGGGCTGGGTTCTTACCTGCATAGCTCCACCAAAAAATAACAAACCCCTTTTTAATAGATGAGGGAAGAAGATTAAATGAATTAAAAGATCCTCAGCACAGATACTCCATTGGAGGGTGAGATAAACTTTGAAGGGTTTAAGATTTAAAAGTCTATGATGGAAAAAATAACAAATATTAAAAACGGAAATCAGACGGAGAAGGTGACGGAGAACTAGAGGAGAGAAGGAGGATAGTGGACAAAAAGCAGATGAGGATGGAAAGGAGGACAGCAGACAAGGACGAGAAGCAGACAGAGATAGAGAGGGAGATCAGGGGACGAGAAGCAGACGAGGCTCCTATGTACTATTGCTACATTTTTCAGTGTTGGGAAGTCCACCGCCTGCAAAGGCAGAATGCAAGTGGTAATGGCATCGAACTGGTGCTCATAAAGAAAATGTTTACCTTGGAGACTATAGTAAGGTATGCCATTTTCTACCATTTGACTTTACAGCATCCTGTTATTTGTTGCACAGTTTCAGTTTGCTGTTTGTTACTTTGTAGTTGTACTTAGTTGCTTTCTTATTGTTACTTTCAGTATCTGTTCCACTGTGTAACAACTGCTTTGCTTTCCTGCCTTCTTCAGCGTTGTAATTGTAACTGATTTAGAATGAACATTACTAATTACCATTTTATGCTTTTACACTGCCCTTGCAGGTGATGGATGGTTTTGAAGCTCTGGGATTTCCGCAAATGATGGGAGTAGTGTACTGTTGTCACTGCAACATAGTTTCTTCGTTGCGACAAACGTTGCAGTTCCAGGTAGGTCTTCTTCACTGGGGCCAGCATTAGTTTCTTCCTGTGGAGGAGGACCTCCCTTGTGAAACGCACTTTCCAAAAAGAGTTCCTCAGAGCCCTCCCTGGCTGCAAATATCAATGGTGCGTCATGCTGGGGTCCTGAGGAGCAGCACCTCTCAACACTATCACAACATCCATTGCAGAATCTACCCATTTCGTCTCTACACTGGAATCACCGGCAAAGATCTCCTTTAGCTCCCAAAGTAGGGCATGGTTACTGGTCCAGCCCTGCTCCTGTTTCCTAGCTGGTTTGCCTTCTTAAAGTTCCACTTCATCGCTTTGGCCTTTGTTTGACTTTCCGATCCTGTCCTATCATGCGTTTTGACTGGGATGGGCACAAAGGGCACAAAGATGGGTGGGCTTTTTAAAGAGTGGTCTAGATTTGAGAGAGATTTAAACCCTTGTCTCCAGAGTCATACGCCAATATTCAAATTACTATACCACACTGACTATATAACTTACATAATGATAATCATGGAGCAGCCTTGTTTTGCAGGACAAGAATCCAGCACTCTTGTGGGGAAAACTGCATATTTTAATGTAAACTACATGCAGCAGGGACTTACTAGCAAATTCATTATAATCAGACAGTACTGCTCTCCCCTTTGTCCCTTTACTTTTTTCCAGGTCTATCCATCTGTGAACAAGTAAATGATTTAATTATTTGTACAATTGTCTGAACTATTTTACTTATACACACACACATCTCCCATGTATAAATGAAAACCCTTGAACTTTATTTCAGTTTCATTGTATTCAACTCAAGTGTGAAAATCTATGTTTTTGTCTTACAAATGCTGGTAGACATTTTCAAAAACTGAACACAGGAGACAAACAGGAGGACAAAAACTGTAGTGGACATAACTAAATAATATATGATAGTTTATTAATTCTCTAGTTGTCATTAAAGATAACCTTTATTGAAAGGGGAAGCATACCCTTTTGGAATAAAAAAAAAAGAGAGAGAAGAGAGATTAGAATGACATTTTATCCTTCTTCCAGTAAAGTAATGTAAATGGTTTGGACTGTGTTACTAGAGTGGGCTGATGCATTTTGATAGGAAAACATGTAAGGAGGCATATTTTAATGCTGGGAAAATAATTTTGTTCGTGATTAACTGAGTCAGATGCTTGTCTATAAAAATATATAGGAATCTGGAGTGGTGAGTGCTGATTTGAGTAATCTGTTATGCACATCTGACTTGCATTGTCTAAGATGAAAACATCTGGAAATCAGTGGTTTTATGATGCACAGAATTGTACCATCTGTGTGGAAAGACTTAAGAGGAAACAAAGAATCACCCATGCCTTCATATTCAAAGTGTCATAGTTCAATGGTAGAGTAGAGTACACACTGACATCTTCCAGATAGAACTGGAAGGGACTTCTACCTGAAACCCTGGAGAGCCACTGACAATTTGTAGGACAAAGTAATGGACCTATGGACTGATTTGATATAAATCTGCTTTCTCTGTTCAAGTTCTGGTAGGAAAGCTTGACCTTATATATGTACCAGACACAGGAGACATGTCTGTATTGAGGCACTGAAATACAGCTTATAAAGGTTACTTTTTGGGGCCAGCTCCCAGAAGTCCTAGAAATGATAGAAAAATATTTCCAAGATTTGCACTGCAAGATATGCTGTCAGGTATCACCCCAGAGTATGCTTATATCCATAAAATGATCTCTGTGGCCTCTGACCGTCCCTGGCAAAGGCCTGGCCCAATATAAATCTCTGCCTAAGAAGAAGAAAAAAAGATGCCTTTCCTATTTCATATGCAGAAGAAGTTGAGGGGAAGATGAATCTAGTACCAACTCTGCTAAGCATTTTCCACTGCACCTGATAGCAATATCTTGCTTAGGAGGTACAGGGCATACTTTGTGGCATACATTGCCCTTCCGCTATGACACTTTCCCCCAACATCTGCTGCCCAGTGGTAGCGCCAGTCCTGCTGTTACATAGTTTTGTCACCCAAGTCTTCTTTGACTTTAACTCTGTTCCAGTTTTCTCATTACATTCTGCTACTATTAAGGTTCCCAGATCAGCGTCACATTTCCTAAGACTTGAATGCTCAAACCAGGAGGCATGTCCTTGTGATGTCACAGGGACAAGTCCTTGGGATCCCATAAGAATGTGTCCTTGAGGTTGCAGAAGCTGACAGCCAAGAGTTGGGAGATGGGCCCAGTTTCTGGGTCATCTGATTGTAGAAATGGGCATAAGGGCAATTTGAATAAACCCAGCTAACTAGATAGTTGAAAACTGACTGGGTGGGTGGTTTCTCAGCATGTACCAAGGGATGTGCATTCACTACAGTCTATTAGGGCTTGTACCCTATACCAGTGCATCTAGAACATACATGACACATGGGGAGTTTTTTCAGCCCCTATTTAGAAAATGATCATGATTCATAATGTTTGTTTTCTTTTCTCCTATGATCAGACTCATGTCTCAATGCTATGGAATGTTGGTATTTATAATTTCTCAAGATACTTAGCTTTCTCTGTGAGAGAGCTCTGGTGCCACAACAAACTACAAATACCAGGATTCCATAGCATTGGGCCATGTCAGTTAAAGCGGCACCAGACTGGATAAAAAGGACCCCCTCCACTCCATCATTGATAAAAATGTTGAAGAGTTATAGCCCTAGAACAGACCCTGAGGCACTCCATAAAGTTCTGGTACCAACTGGGAATGAGGGAAGATGTGTACACAGGCTTTAAAGCCACCTCACACATGACTATCAAACTTTCTCCATATTCATTGCCTCTTACCCAGAGATTTGTCTCTTTCCTTAGAAAACCAGTAAATCATAGTACCGGTAATTCCCTGAGGCTTCAGCCAGTGCTCGAGATCTGGCAATCCTAACTACAGTTCATTCAATATTTGTGGTTCACTTCTCCTTTGCTTTGGATGCATCTCCAAGTCCCAGGCTTTATAGATCCTTTCCCACCATTAGCCAATTCCACTTTGATTTATCTCTGATCAAATATCAACAGGACTGGAGGCCAAGAACCTAGCGAGTATTGTTCCACTCAAAGCAGTGATGAATGTTACACACTTAACATGTTCATTACATTTCAAAACCTACCTAATTGAAACAACTCCTGAAACTTCCTTTCAGAGTATAATAAATGTGAGGATTTATCTATAGCTTTATATTTTAATCTATTCATTGGTCTCATTGACTATTTGACCTTCCTGAGAGACGATGCAGTTGCCAGAGAGGTCAAATGGACATTGGGGATGCTCATTTAAAACACACAGCAATAAGACCAAAAAAAAAAAAAAAAAAGTGGATTCCTCAGCGAGGCCAGCACATTTCTCTCACTGGCCATATTTTATACTGAATAGAAGACAGCTTGCAATAAGCCCTTTAAAGTATTTTCTTACAGAAAATAATAATTTACAGACAACACATTCTGTGTTCTAAATCCAAATTCCATGAACAAGTTCATAATATAAGATTTCAAGTCCATTTGCCAGTTTACTTTTCTATCTTGGCACAACATAGTCTTCTCCTGAGTTGCCAGCCCTTTGGATGTCACCTTCCCATAGTGGTGCAGAGGTGGGGAGAGGGAGAAAATGCTTTCTATCTGTTCCCAAAAGATAGCATTGTAGAATGTCAAGATTAAGTTTAATGCAATTAAATGTATTTATTTGTCTGAGTGGCAGATCTCCAGGAAAGTCCTTGCTTTATGGCTTTTGCCTATGCTGCTCCCACTGCACTGTGGACCAGTCCAGCTTACAGGATCAAGGTGCTAGATCAACTTTAGAATTGTTTTAAAACAAGTCTGCAACAAGTAGCATACTGCATCACATTGTATTTTGAGCGATATAATCTGTTTTTTGAGTACCTTGACAAGAAGGACAGACATGGAAACCTGTCATAGTGTGAATCATGAAGTTCCTGGTTTGAATGTTACCTCTGCCATGAACTCACTGGGTCACTTTAGATTCATAGAATCATAGAGCTGGAGGAGACCACAAAGTCCAACCTGCTCCCATGCAGTGAGACACAATCCTGCTCTTTGAGGAAGTATGTTCTACTTTCAAACAGCTCTTACTGCCAGGAAGTTCTTTCTAATGCTGAAGTGGAATCTCTTTTCCTGTAGCTTAAATCCATTGCTCCTTACCTAGGCCCTTATCAGACGATGGGTTTTGCAGCTCAAATCCAAAGTCACTCCTGGTCCAACCATGCGAATTCATGTTAAAATGTGATGTATTACCACACATGATTGCTTTCTATGGTGTGCAGTTCCGAGGCAGATCCATAGTCAATCCAAGGTGACTCTTGATTTTTGTGACTTTGGTGACAAGCGAATTCACAAAAATTGCTACAAAAATTCCAAGCTCACTTCGATTTCAACTCAAATTAGTCTGGTGTGGAAGATCACCCCAATCTCGCCCCACTGGCTCCCTGCATCCTGATCCTTCATCCTCCTCCTCCTCCTTTACAGGTTATGGGGAGACAAAAGCCAACGGAGCCAATGGAGGCCACAGGGAAACTGGTGCAAAAACACCTGGGAGAGGGAGGGAGAGAGAGGCCACCAAAGGCACCCAAAAGGAGGCAAAAGGGGAGCCGGCACCAAATGCTTGGGATAAGGAGAGAGAGAGAGGCAAACAAAGGAGCCAAACGGAGGCAAAAGGTGGGTAGCCGGCACCTAAATCCTGGGAAAGAGAGAGAGGCAACCAGCGGACCAGATAGCCAGGGAACCAAAACAAGAAGAACAAGGGGAAGGGGCCCTCCACCTTCAGGGAGACCAACCCCCAAAAGAAGTGGGGAAAGAAGAGAAGAAACCCAAGCCCTCCCGCCAGGAAAACCAAAATATGGACTCGTCTGGGATTTGATCTTCCCCTAGTAGCCCCCTGCATCCTTCTGCTTCCTCCTCCTCCTCCTCCTCTTGCTTCACCCGATCTCGCCTCCCCTGGCCCCCTGCATCCTGGTGCTAAGGAGGGGGCAAGCAGAGGTAGCAGGGAAGGATGACAGCGTCCAGAGCCCCACTGAGCATGTGCAAGGGTGCCAATTCAAATAATTGATTCTGTCTGATGTGGTAAGTTATTTTGCACTCGCTCCACTTTGCCTCAGGAATGACTAGAATTTTGCTCTTCATGTGAGATAATTAATCACGTGAATTGCCTGGATTTGAATTGACTCTGTTTTCCCTTCACTTCAGAATGGCTTCGGATTAGAGTTCTAATTTTCACGTGTGATAAGGGCCCTAGTCTCTGGAGCAACGGAAGAAAAGCTTGCTCCAACCTCAATATGACATCCCTTCAATTCAAATATTTAAACATGACTATCATGTTACCACTTAACCTTCTCTTCTCTAGGCTAAACATATGCAGCTCCCTAAGCCTCTTCTCATAGGGCACAGTTTCCAGGCCCTTCACCATTTTGGTCACCCTTCTTTGAACATGGTCCAGCTTGTCAACATCCTTCTTGAACTGTGTTGCCCAGAACTGAACATAGTATTCCAGGTGAGATATGACCAAAGCAGAATAGAGTGGTATTATTACTTTCCTCAATGTAGACACTATACTCCTATTGATGCAGCCTAGAATTGCATTGGCTTTCTTAGCAGCTGCATCACATTGCTGACTCATGTTCAGCTTGTGGTCCATTAAGATTTCTAGATCCCTTTCACGTGTACTATTTTTAAGACACTGCCCAAGTGTAGTACCCCACATTTCTACCTGTTGAAATTAATTTTGTTAGTTGTTGGACCAGCTTTCTAATTTGTTAAACTCATTTTGAATTCTGATTCTGTCTGTAGTATTTGCAACCATCCTAATTTAGTGTCATCTGTAAACTTGATACACTTGCCTTCTATTCCATCATCAAAGTAATTGTTAAAGATGTTGAATAACACTGGGTCCAGGAGAACAGAACCCTATGGCACCTCGCTAGTCACTCCTCTCCAGGATGAGGTAGAACCATTTGTGTACTCTTTGGGTTTGGTTGGTCAACCAATTACAAATCCACCTAACTAGCCCACATTATACTAGCTTTTTTTTTTTTGCAAGAATATCATGTGGGACCTTGTCAAAGGCCTTGCTGAAACCAAGATATGCTACATCCATAGTATTCCCTTAATCTTTCAAGCTTGTGACTCCATCAAAAAAAGAGATAAGATTAATTTGGCATAACTTGTTTCTGAGAAACTGACTTTTAGTTATCACCACATTCTTTAGTAATCATCACATTCAGGGTCTCCCATGTCAAAACTCCTATGCTAAACACACAAATAAAACACTCCTGTTGGTTTCACCTGTTAGCTGACCTCTATTCATCAAGCTCCAGGGACTATGAGTACAGCTATATATAATGCTAGTGGAATCAACCTTCAACAAATACCCCACTTTTAGCCTCAGTTCTTTCATCTGCAACATTTTTGGAATCTGCTAAAGCATGGGTGGACAAATTGAGGCCTGTGGGATACAGCTCCCAGAATCACCCCACCATCCTAAGACTCTCATTTTACAAAAAGCAGGGCAATTTTGGAGTGATTGCTTTTTTGCCTAAAACCCACCCCGAGCCTGTCAAAACCATCTAAAAATGTGGTGGTTTGTTTCCCTTAATGTTGAGGGTCCCAAAGCCCTCCCCCAAAGAAAACAATATTAGTATTAGTCAAAAATATTAGTTAAAAATGGCCAAAATAGCAGCTGGAGTGACATTGCATCACTTCAAGCATGGCAAAATGTACTGCTGGAGTCCTCCAGGTGGGCACAGGAGGGCTGGCCACCACCCTCTGCACACTTGCTTATATCTGTTGTAAGGATTAGGTGCTTGCAAACTTTACAGCATAAAGACTCTAACTAGACAACACAAGTGTAATTATCTGGAAGTGCTACAAAAAAAAAATGCTTTTGTCACTGAGTGGGTCTTATTCAAAAAGGTATATATAGGATTACAGTCTTAATCAAAGCTGCAATTATCTGGCATTCCACTGTTGCCTAGACATGACAACTTAAGAAGAATAAGTAAAGATGATTTGTCTCTTATAGTAACTAACCAAAGAGTGGGAAGTTCACAAAGAAGATATCAGTGCTATACCAACTTCTTGCTCTTATTTCCAGTGACTTGGTATTCAGAGGCAGGATGTTTCTGACCATCATGTCTAGCAGTCAATTATAGTCTTATCACCCATTTTTCCCTTTTAAGGTTTTCGGTGTTGGTGGTTAACAACAACATGCATTTGTGGCAAAAAAATTTTGCATAGGGTAATTATGCACTATGTGAAAAAGTGTTTCCTTTTTCTGTCCGGAACCTTCAGCATCTAAATTCTTTTTTTTTTTTTTTTGTTGGGAGGGGAGAGCCAGCATAGTGTAGTGGTTTAAATGTTTGGCTACAAGCCACACTTTCTCAACCTCAGAGGAAAGCAAAGGACCCCCCCCCCCAAAGAAACCTTGCCAACAAAATCACATAATGCAGTTGTCTTAGGGTTGCCTGTACTCAGGACAAGAGGCAACTATTAGAACAGAATATGGAAAAACAGAAAGGTACCCAGTTGGAAAGTCAGGCAAGGCTGCATTCTATCATGCTATTTGTTCAACTTGTATGCAGACAATATCACAAAATGCAGGTTTAGACTCGGAGGAAGGAAGAGTAAAGATTGGAGGAAGGAATATGAACAATCTGAGATGTGAAAATGACATAGTACTAGCAGCATATAAGAAAGACTTGAAATAATTACTAAGGGAAGTTGAAGAAGAAAGTGATAAGACAGGCTTACTGTTGAATATTCAGAAAGCAAAAATAATGACCATGGAGGATGTACATAAATTCAATGTAGACAATGAAGAAATTGAAATAGTTCAAGATTTCCCATATCTTGGAACCAATCATTGATCAGAATGGAGATTATAGTTAAGAAATCAGAAGACGACTAGGAATGGAAAGGACAGCTAGGAAAGAACTAGACAAGATCCTGCAGTGCAAAGATATACAGCTGAACACTAAAGTTAGGATTGGCCGCCCAAAATGGGCAGTCTGCCGGCGCCTTCATTTGCTGCACGGAGGAGCCTCAGTGGCGAAACCGCGAGGCTCCTCCGCGCTGCAAAAAAGAAGCCCCAAAATGGCGCTTCTTTTTGCGGTGTGCTAATGATGCCACAAGGCGCCAAATGGTGCACTCACGACGTCATTAGCGCCGCATGATGTGCAGATGCTAGGCATCCGTGATGTCAAGATGGTGGCGCCCGTGTAGAACAGGCACTGCCATTTTGTACGTCCCCAGGACGTACTAGGGTTAGGGGCGTCCGGAATGGACGCTCTTTCCTAACCCTAGTACATCCTGGGGAGGTACTTTACGCTCGTCTGTACGGGCCATTGTCTATGCTATCATATTTCCCTTCACTATGTATGTGTGTGAGAGGTGGATGGTAAAGAAAGCTGGTAGGAACAAAATCAACTCATTTGAGATGTGGTGCTGGAGAAGAGTACTGTGGACAGCCAAAAAGACAAAGAAATGGGTCCTGGAACAAATCAATTGTGATCTCTCCTTAAAGTCAAAGATGATTAAATTGAGGCTGTTATATGTCAGCCATGACATGAGAAGGCACGGCTCACATAGATGATAATGCTGGCAAAAGCAGAAGGCAGTAGGAAGCGAGGGAGACTGAATGCCAAATGGATAGACTTAATCTAGGAGGACATGACTCTGACTCTGCAGGATCTCAGCAAAGCTGCTGAGGATGTTTCATTCACTGGGTCACTATGAGTCAAGGTTGACTTGAAGGCAGCTGACAACAATGAAGAGTTCCCATAAGTCAGAAACAACTTGAAGGCACACAACAACAATAATGGGAGATAAAGAAAAACTCTATCATTTTCCACCACAAACTGAGTTGACAGATTCATTGAGCTCCCAATAATGATGTTAAGATTCTTTTTCTGATATCTTCTTAGGCCAAAATTATCTTGATGACACATATTGGGGTAACAGGGTTATGCTATGATAAAGACTTTTTCTGTCACAGTCCAAGGAAGTATCCAGCATAGGAGGTATCCCCCAAGCAAAATGGCCACAGATTCCCCAGGCATATGTGCCTGGAGAACTCTGTTCCACTGTTGCAGAGTTGGCAGCCATTGACCTCCAGAACCTCAATGCAAATATATGTATACGTGATTTTGCTGGCATTAAATGAAATCTTGGCATCAGAACAAATCAGTGCATATGCAAAGTTAGGAATTTTTGGCCATTCCTCTAATATTCAACGAGAATCAGGATCATGTGGAAAGCCAACTATGAGTAACTGTTTTCATCTGTTTATGACTGATTCATTCCAGTGCCAATTGTACCCAGTTCTGCTCTCTGGAGTTGGTACCTTTGTTGTTCAGCTCTGAAGCAATGCTATTACACATGCATGCACACCTCCCACCTACAACACCCCCTGAATGCCACATATTTAGGCAAGCAGTACATTATCCGCTTTCTAACCTTTTAAGAGAAGATCCATGATTTAGCATACAAAACGGTTTACCTTTCACCTCAATTAATGTTATAATAATGAGTACCAAAGGCAGAAATAATCTTTTGCCACTTATTATAAAGTGTTGCCAGCACAATCCCTTAAATTCATGGCTTAGGTCATCAGCAGCTCTGACACAATGGCAATCACACAGCTGAGGTCTACACCCTCCCAAAGTTTTTAAATAAAATGGGTCAATTTAATTTCCGGCACTATTGGTATTCTGCTTGGAATAGTGAGGTTCAGGAGTTTGAAATGGCTAGGGGTCTCTCAAATCTACTGAAAGTCTCACACAAAGTTTCAGGCTTGACTTACTTTTGAAATGTGAGTTTCCCCCTATTTTGTTGTTGTTGTTTTGTTGTTATTTAGTAGAGACCATTTAGCCTCAAAGCACAAAAGGAACAACACAGGGGAACAAATTAACAACAGCTTGAGTTTTCCGTAAACCCTACTCAGTGTTTTGAAGGACCCATGGTAAATATTTTTCCAATTATTTTTGAGCTTGCCAAGGCAATGCCTGTTGTGTTCACACAAACACCAGGAAGGATTGCACAATCATTATCCTCGTTGACACAGTCTTTGTGTCCTAAGTAATTCTAAGCAAAAAACAAACAAACAACCCCCACCATGGCATCATTTTAATTGTTTGGCTTAATCTGATCCCAAGCCTCTTTTGCATTTTTTATTGCCACTGTTATTTATCTAATGAGTAATTATACTTGAGGGGGAGAAATAATATTGGAAGGCAGAGTGACACAAAGGGACACCTTAAGCACATTGACATATTAAAGCAAGGCTTTTAAAGGAATGCCCTTGGACTTTCTCATAAAAGAGCAATTAGGCTGCCATCTGAGAATCAGACTCCAAAGCAGAGGCCTATTAGCCTCAAGCAGAAGTTCAACAGTCAAGGCTATACTCACTTTGTTAACAGAAGGAACTGCTCTGCTTATAATATCCTGCAGGGAAGTAAAGAATTATACAGGGAAGAGTGGTTGCTTGTGGGCTAAAGAAACTGCATGATCATACTGTCTCACCAATCGAACACATTCTGTTGGATTGAGTACAGCACAATACCAGAAGTTTAGGAAAAGCATATCTAGAGATCGAGGAGATTTTTCCTAAGTCTACATTTCACAAGCATTTACCAAATTTGTGCATAGACTCACAGAATCATACAAATGGAAGAGACTAAAGGACTATCTAGTGTAACTCCTGCTGGAATACACAATTAAGGCTCTCCTGAGACTTGATCCTCCAACCTCTGCTTCCAGCGAAGGAGAGGCCCTATGCAGAGTGGCCATTAAGGCTGGCCTTTGGGGCAGAATCAGGGTGTCGCACCCACATGCATGCCCCAGCTCCACCCCCAGGGTGCCATGACACTGTGCGCCACTCCACATGGCATGTGGCATCATGGTGCTCCTCTGGCACTGCATCCACATGATGCAACACCAAAGAAGCACCTTCAAGCTGCGGCACCATAGTATCTCTTTTTGCAGCTCCTTTTTGAGACAGGGAAAGGCCAGATCAGGGCCACAGCATGTAATTGCTGTGGCCCCGATATGGTGCACCTGAAGGCAGCTGCAGGTCGCCACTTAGGGGCGGTCTACACCCCCCCAAGAGTCTACTTTCTCCTCCAGGCACTCCATTCCACTGTCAAATAGCGCTCACCATCACAGAGTTCTTTTTAATGTTTAGGTGGAATATCTTTTTTGTAATTTGTATCCATTGATTCCTGTCCTAGCCTCTGGAGCAGAAAACAAGCTTGCTCCATGTTATATGTGACATCCCTTCAGATATTTAAAGATAGATATCACATTGTATCTTAAAGCCGTATTAGTCCATAGAGTCAGTACATACAGAGGTCTTGTAGCACCTTTGAGACTAAATGAACAAAAGAAATTGGCAGCATGAACTTTCGTAGATGTCAGTCTGCTTCCTTAGATGCATTTCAAAGGTGCTACAAGATCTCTCTACGTACATTATATCTCAGTCCAAGCTAAATGTACCCAACTCCCTAAGCCATTGTTTTCTGAATCAACATGAACTGGAATATAGTTATTTTTTTGCCATTTCCACTTTTCTGAATTTTGTGATGGTTCATTCTTGCTTTGTGGAAAAGCATTATATATAATTATATGAGTGGTGTATATAACCTAAATCCAATTGTTTGTAATAGCTAGAATAGACCCACTGACTCAAGGGTAACCTGGTGAATCAATAGCTATATAAATGTGAGTGATTCCAACCCTAGTTGGAACTATGGACAATCCTGACTTTAGTATTCCATAAGTTAGGAGTGTCCTTGCTTTTGTATTTCCTATTTCTATATATGGCTATAAAAGCTGGACAGTGAAGAATGCTGATAGGAAAAAAATCAACTCATTTGATGCTGGAGAAGAGTTATATGAATATGATGGACCACTGAAAGAACAAATAATGGATCAAATCAAGCCTGAACAATCCCTAGAAGCCAAGATGACTAAACTGAAGGTGTTGTACTTTGGCCATATCACAAGAAGACTACAAAGGACAAAAATGCTCAATGAGGTGAAAGACAACAGAAAAAGAAGAAAACCTGATTCCAGATGGATGACTACATCAAGGGAAGTCATGGCTTTGAGTCTGCAAGACCTGAGCAAGGCTGGTGATGACAGGGTAACTTGGAGGTCTCTCATTCATGGGGTCACCATACATTGAAGTCAATTTGATGGCAGTTAACAACAACAAATTGAAATAATTGGATTAAGGCCTAATGTGGAAACAAATAGCATGAAAAAACACATGTACTAGGAGATATTCTCATGGACATGTATACAGTTTTTGTCACATACTAATATGGAGGTGGGACAGACTGAAGTGAAGAACTTAAAAATTAAGAATGTAGAAAAGTTAAAGCCAACAAATCTGCCAATCCCTGTAAAAAAGAGGTAATATCAGAAAAAGGAAGAGTATGCATTTAGCTTGGTAGCTAGCAAGTTGTTTGTGGATGGTCTTAGTCAGAGATTTGGAAGCTACATTAAAAAATATATATATTCAGTGACACGTTGAATTCATCCATAATTGAACTGTTGTTTGGCTGATATTCTGGATCCTAATTATTGTCAATTTTGGAATGTCACTGTCTTCATTCTTCATCCAAATAATTCTCCAAGCTTTATCTATCCCAGATATCACCATAAGTTTGCTCCCTCTCTGTCTTCTCTGTATTACAAACCAAATGAAAATGTCACGTGAATGATACTCATTGACTGAAAATGTGGCATTTTCCTTAGGGTCGAGCACATATTCAGTTGCTTTCCGTTCCTGTCTCCCTGACTGGCTATAAAACATTTTAGAGGTTACTTTAAGAAGTGGACCTTTTGCTCCCTGGCAAGCCATTGGAATATTAGCCTTCAACTTTTTATCTTACCCAGTCAGCATTATTAACTACATCAATGAGTGCTGCTGTTTTTCTTTGCTGTTGCAGTGAAACCTGAGCTACTAATTGCAGTGAGCTAATTTGGCAGTACTGCATGCACTTCCTAGAAGGCATTAGTTAAGTCTATACTTTCTTTGCACAAAGCATAGTTTGGGGGGGAAAAAGAGAACAGACTGCTAGGGCAGCAAAAGACTGGCTCCTATACTATTATACCAACAACATATATAATTAGTAGGAAACGGGATAGATAGATTCTGAAGTCTGTAAGGAGACCACATGTCTTCTGTAGCAGCACGGTACTGTCAAAGTAGAAGGCAAAACATATATTTTAAAAAGATGTGGATTTGACGTCTGTCTATCTATCTATCTATCTATCTATCTATCTATCTATCTATCTACACAGCTTGTTATATCTATCTATCTATCTATCTATCTATCTATCTATCTATCTATCTATCTATCAAACACACACACACACACACACACATTCCAAATATCAAACCTTGATTTTGCCATTTTATATAAGGGACACCATTTTACACTGCCATTGTATTTAATGGGATCTGAGCATTTTGGTATCCATGGGGGATCCAAATGTCACTGGATAGTAAGGGCCCACTTGATCTATCTATTTCTGTATTGTCTCCCAATCCACAAGGCTCCTGAAACAATGAACACATAAAAATCAATGAAAACAATACAAAGACAAACATATTAAAAAAAAATAAAAGGCCCTTTAAAAACTCCTGAAAGCAATCTAAAAACAGTCTTAGTATCCAGTTTTGAAACAGTTAAAACAGCAGTTTCAAACATTAAGAACTATGTGGAACAGCACTGTTTTGGCTTATTCACGTGGTTTATGCTGTCCTGATAAAAAAGGCAATCCATATAACTCACATTTTACATTAGACACTTCTCATCAGTTCAGTTCCCCCCTCCTGCAGATGGCAAAAAATGTGGTTGATTGTATCCGATATTATCCAATGGCTGTGACATGCATGCAGATGTGTCAGCATGTCCATATAAATGCGCTGTCTTTGAATAATATGGAGAACGGCAGTCTGCAAGTGGTCAAATCTGCAGATTGCCAGCCCACTGATATGAAAGGTCCACCATATTTTTTTGTCTAATTGAATTTCCTCTTACTCTATCTGAAAGACACAATGGCCGGAATCCTATTGTTAGTCATACTTAGAGCAGACTCGCTGAATTGGTGGGATTTTCCTACAGGTAGACTCATTCATTCACAATTGAGTCAATGTGCCTACTCTTCTGGGGACTAATGTAAAAGACTGAAGGTTTCCTGTGTACAGAAGTGGGTGCCTGTCTGATACTCCCAGCCCTGAGAGTTTCTGTCGAGGAAGAGAGTAAATAATTATGTTTTTGTCAGCCTTTTTTGGGAGAAATTGTACAAAGTATATGCTGAAGTTATTTCAAGACTACTTGTTTGTTCCAGGCTCTGCTGTGGAAGAAAAGCTGGAAAACGGGGTACATCAAATGCTTCAGTTTTGTCGAGCTCCTGTTCCAGGCACCAGTGAGGGCACATTTCCAGAGTGGAAATTGGAAAGAGCTCTTGCATCTTTAATGGTTGTGGGGAGGAGATTTCAGCTGGTTTTGTTTGCCACACAACAAGGTAACAAGCAACACCTGCTGAGTTTCCCTTTTCTACATAACAATGAAAGATACAAAAGACCTCTCTAGTTTTCATTCTGGTAATATTTCATAATGGGCCATTCTTGGAATTAGGGCTGAAGAACCACAGTCCCAAAATATGGCTGCCATAATTTCTGTAGCACTATTTTTCTGTTTCAGAGCTGGCCCACGATGTTATCTGCCTGAGGAAGAGCAGCAAATACTTTCCTTCCCAAAGTCAAGGTGCATATAGGCACTCTAGGTCGGCCATGTTATTATACATGTTATTCATAGATTATACTTGTTATTCATGTAAATCTCACAAGCCTCTTTTTCTCTGCTGGGAGTGAATACACCAACACGATAAATTAAATAACCAAATGTTTGCTACCCTTTTATAAAGGCCAACAATTCTGCTGGTGGTGGCCTAATGTTAGGACTAGCCATGACCACTTTGGATGAGGTCTACAAGGAACAGAAAGAGAATTCCCACCTGGTGGTTGATGTGATCCAAGGATGGGCAACTGTGCAAAGGTTGAGGACCAGTTTTAGTCCATGCTCCTGCACCATTGGGCTATATGAAACTTCAATGAGGAAGAAGAAATGATGCCATGCCACTTCCACTTTAATTTTCAGCCAAAATTGACCAGATTATTGTTTGATTATTGTTAGGGGAGTTTTGGGGTCCTGAAATGTAGGAAAAGGTAAATCACATTTCCATGCCAACATATTGGGGGAAATTTGGGGGATTAGGGGGCAGAAAATTTTAGTTCCTAAATTTCAAAGCTTGCGTCTGTATTCCACTTTCCCTAAATAACCCACAGCTTTATTAACCAATAAGAAAAGTTGTGCTTATCTAACTTTCTATCCATATAATTGTTTTGCTGCCAAGAGTTATTGACCGTAAAACTACATTTTAGGATAATTTGGTCTCACAAATTATTTTCTTGTTCTAAATTTTGAAATAATGAAATATTATCTCATTGCACCAGTGCATTCTCCTCTAAGAAGAGGTTATACTTTGTTGAATAACATGATTTAAGTAATGTTGGCACATCTCAAAATGGTCAGAAGAAAAAAAGTCATGGAGTACAAGAAAGAATTGCTCTTTAATGAACCCTTGTAATATATGTGACACACACAAGGTGGCAGAATGAGCATAGGGCTACCTTAAAAATGAATTAAAAAAGAAGGGATACAGCAAAACCTCCCCCTCTCCCACAATTCATACTTGCATTTCTTAAGAGCCAAGTGGTTTCTGAATATGTAGAAAGGTGGATGTGATTGTTTAAGACTTCAGTGTTGCCAATCATTCTATCCTCTCCTAATAATTGGCAATTAAATGTAAATCTTCAGAACTCACTGGCTACTTCTGGAAATTAATAACCCAGCCAGCTATTCAAACCCTCATTTTTATTGAAAACACGATTCTATCAACATATTGATTCTCTAAGTGAGCCTGAACTTTTCTCAACTGAAGGACAGCTGCAAGAACATACCCTTAGATAACATTTCATTTTGCTTTATGGATTTATGGGTAAATTCATCCCTGATGTAAGAGGGTGTAATCCAAACAATGTTAATGGAGTTGTATTCATTTATTCTGACTGTGTGCCTCACATTTTTGATTAACTTTTAATTCATCCATATTGCAACCTTCGTTCAGTGTATCATTTTGGGCAGGGTGTGCCAAGATTAAATTTCTCCCCCAATTAGATCCAAATTCCAGTATAATTATATTACATACAGTCCGTCCTCCTCTTGAGCAGATGTACATCTGTCTAGACATCAAGTCAGGGCAGATGTTTATGAATGTCTATTGAATATCAGTATGCAAAGGGATCTTATACTACCTTTGAGACTAAAAGAAAGAAGCTGGTAGCATGAGTTTTTGTAGACTTGAGCCTACTTCCCAGATGCATGAGGTGGAGTGGAGAACCAGAGACATACTTATATAAACCAGTTGTATGTGCAAATGTCAATTCAAATTCAAAACCTTGTTGGTACAGAGATGATGTGACAAGTTCAATTTTAATAATTTTTTTTGGGGGGGGGGGACAAAAGCAGAGGAAGGATGTTACATAAAGACAAAGAGAGTAGATAACTGAATGAATGAATATTGGAATTTAGTGTGGGAGATGGTTTCCAGTTCCAGTAGTCATGCTATCAGCTTCTTTTGTTAAAACTGAACTTGTCACCAATTTATTATTATTATTATTAACCTTTATTTATAAAGGCAAAAAATAGCAGTTGCCATATAAGCCAGGGCATTTGGTAGATCTTAAAACCCATGATAGGATCAATTTAGGGTTGCCATCAGTTGGAAATAACTTGAAGAGACACATTATCATCAACAACAAACCACTCTGTCTGCTGCCTGTGAATTTTAAAAAACATTGTTTGTGATATAAGTTGCATCTAACATTTAAAGCACAACATTTTTGACACATCTCACAATAATGGTTCCCAAAATCTTACAGTTTGACACATCTCACAATAAAAATTCTCAGCCTATGTTTTTACCTTTATCAAGAAGTTTTCTATCACACACTTCTAAATACTGATCATAGAATCATAGAATCATAGAGTTGGAAGAGACCGCAAGGGCCATCCAGTCCAACCCCCTGCCATGCAGGAAATCCAAATCAAAGCATCCCCGACAGATGGACATCTAGTCTCTCTTTGAAGACCTCCAGGGAAGGAGACTCCACTACACTCCGAGGGAGTTTGTTCCACTGTCGAACAGCCTTTACTGTCAGGAAGTTCTTCCTAATGTTGAGGTGGAATCTCTTTTCCTTCAGCTTGCATCCATTGTTCCGGGTTCTGGTCTCTGGAGCAGCAGAAAACAAGCTTGCTCCCTCCTCAATATGACTTCCTTTCAAATATTTAAATAGGGCTATCATATCACCTCTTAACCTTCTCTTCTCCAGGCTAAACATCCTCAGCTCCCTGAGTTGTTCCTCATACGGCATGGTTTCCACACCTTTCACCATTTTAGTTGCCCTCCTTTGGACACGCTCCAGTTTCTCAACATCCTTTTTAAATTTGATTTGATTTGGATTTTCTGCATGGCAGGGGGTTGGACTAGATGGCCCTTGCGGTCTCTTCCAATTCTATGATTCTATTCTAAATTGTGGTGCCCAGAACTGGACACAATATTCCAGGTGGGGCCTGACCAGAGCAGAATACAGTGGCACTATTACTTCTCTTGATCTAGACATTATACTTTTATTGATGCAGCCTAAAATTGCATTGGCCTTTTTAGCTGCCGCATCGCACTGTTCACTCATGTTCAACTTGTGGTCCACTTGGACTCCCAGATCCCTTTCAAATGTAGTTTCATTCAGCCAGGTGTCCCCCATCTTATATCTGTGCATTTTATTTTTCTGCCCTAAGTGCAGTACCTTACATTTCTCCGTGTTGAATTTCATTTTGTTAGCTTTGGCCCAGCTTTCTAGTCTGTTCAGGTCATTTTGAATTTTGATCCTGTCCTCTGAAGTATTAGCTATTTCTCCTAATTTGGTATCATCTGCAAATTTGATAAGTATGCTCCCAATCCTGTCATCCAGGTCACTGATAGCCTTAAATGCTCTCATTATTCATTCAGAATTCATTCAGCTTGAAGACTCCTTGTGCTACTTTGTGCAACCATTCTTTCTTCCTAACTACATTTTTCCTGTGATTAGAAAAAAATGGAAGAGGAGATGGAAGGATTAGAAATGGAAGATGATGACATCTGGATCCTCTATAAAATTCCATAACAAGGCAGTGTGAGTATAAAACAAAAGCCTTGTCTGGAGGGTAATAAAACAAATTCATAAAGCATCATGATAGGTTTATAAAATCCTGTTTAACTGACCCATTATGTTCTTTAATTTTTCTGCTGTTCTTATTTTATATAGCAGAGGCAGACATTCCTGCTGAATTTGTCATTCGAAACTACTTAATATTAAAATGCCATTACTTGGCAGAATTTTCATGTGTCCTTTTTAATTCCTTTGTCTTCTGAGGTAAAGAACCCCATTTTCCTCCCTGTAGAAATGCTTAGAGCATTTTAAAAATATTAATATGAATAGCAGGATATAATGGGTCATATGCCTGCTACACATATTGGGTACATCTCATTAAAGTTAAGTATTATCATTGCTTTCAGTGGGAGAATGTAGCATTTGTTTATCCCTCATATATGTGAAATCAATGGCATTACTGTGGTTAGTGTCACAGGGTGCAGAGGGTGGTGGCGGCAGGGGTGAAAGGGTGGTGATGGCCTGCCCTCCCTCCTTCTGCCTTGCTTGCCTGCCCTTTGGCTGCTCAACCATCACCCAGCCAGACCACTGTTGAGGGGTGGTGAGTTCTGTTCAGGGTCTCGGGTGAACAACCACGCCAGACCCTAAATAGAAGACACCATCTCTGAGCAAAGATGGTCAATGCTGAGGCCTCTGGGCAGCCTGTTCATATCTTGCATGGTTGCTGGGCAAGTGAGAAAGGGAGATGACTCCTTTTCTAGCTCACCCAGCAACTGTGCTAGTTTCACCAGGTGTACCAACCCACTGGGTGTGCGTCCCGTTCTGGGATGTCACCTGGTGCAGTCTGCAGTCCTGGATCTATGCCTGCATTTAAGATTTTTTAAAAATGATTCAGTTGAAACTGCTGTCACAGCTGGCATTTTGGACTCAACACTTGCGCATCCTTTGCTATTTTAGCACTTGATAACATATTACCTGGAGAGGGATTCAGATTATCTCTTCCAGAAGTAGAAACCGCCTGAGAGAGGATTCTCAGGTGTTAGATCCTTTTACTCTGGTAATGCATGGCACACTCATAGCCACAGGACTCACCATTGGTGTATACAACAAACATGTGAAGAGACTCTATGGGGATACTGATACAGAAAAGGGGAATTCCTTCACATGACAGTTGCACACATGGATGGTGCTGGGGGTGCTGTGGTCATTGCTGGCAGAGTGTGAGACTAGCCCACGCAGCTTTACAATTCCTTTATTTTTATTTTTTCAGCATGAGGAGAGTGATAGACAAAATACCCTTGTTGATAGTCCTTGTTTGATACTATTAATCATCATATATTTCTGAAATCGCTAGCTAAATCTGCAATACTGAAACAATGCAGTTTGTTACCACTTGAACTGCTATGGCTCCATCCTATGGAATTCTGGGATTTGTGGTTTGTTAGATCCTACTTGGATGACCATTTCTAGAGGGTTATTTTCAGGAGTGTCATTTTCCTTTGTGTTTAGTCCCTTCTTTGATAAAGAATGGGAAAAAGAGATTATCATGATTACTGATTATCATGATGGTCCATGACAATGCAACAACTTCTTTTTGTGGGAGGCAGGAGGTAAGCTCTGCTACCTTGTTTTGTATGGGAATGGCTCACCCAGTGTGTGGCCCTTATCCTAGGATAAGTCATTATAAAGAAAAAAAAGTGCTTCCTATAACATCCAAGAAGAGATCTTGAGACAGACATGATGGTAATATATGCGAGTTATTATAGTACATTTTGCTTAGGCCATATGAATAGCAAATGGACTCCAACTTAAATCCTAGAGGGGTTTTTCAAAGCTGGAAGCAACAATAAAACTTTTATCCATTTACTGAGCCAGCCTTTGAAGGGCAACAGAACTCTCATTAAGACAGTGAAAAGTCCTTTGATCACGTTGAGTAGTCGTTCCTTTCGTTTGCTCTTTCACTGATGGGATTTGGATAAAAATGGCTTAACTAGATATGATAAATGTACTGGGGTTCAATGGCCAAGATCTTTACTCATCACTTTTGAATTCAAAGCCTTTTCCCATCTGAAATGTGAGATTAGTCAGGCCTGACCCTACTCTAACTACAGAAGATGTGGTCCATGGAATGCACTCCTGAAAATATTAATGGCGAGAGAGAGAGAGAGACTGAGGGACATGGACATGTGTGCGCACACACAGAGTAGGAGATAGGAAGAGAAAGTCAGAGATATGTTGCAGTGATAATGTCTCTACATGCCACCTGTTATAGAGGTTGCCTTGTAAACATATTTGTCTCCTGTGCTAATGAGCAGATCATGAAATTCAAATGGGATTAGTGGATTATAAAACCCCCTCCTGTCATTAGGAAGTAGATGGAAGACATTCCCCCCTCCCATTTTCTTTTTACAGTTCATTCTATGTATAACCACAGACCCACTTAATGATAGCTTATCAAATAAAGGTAAGCATTCTTAAAATAGATCTGCAACTCTCTGAAGATACTTTACTTCCTTTGCCTGATGTGGAGAATACAAACTGTGTTTGAGTTTAGGTTCTTCACACAGATCTACTAGAATGTCTAAATTTGTTTGGGATGTATGTATGTGGCTGGACAGGTCACCAAATCTCAGTAACACATTTCTCCATGTGTATATCTTTCAGCCTCTAGGCTTCTGTAGCCATGGTGTGGAGTATTAACAAAGTTCTGTGGATGCCAAACTAGTGTGCTCCAGACACAGTTTTGAGGTGTTTAAGATTGTTTGATGTTAATGGAACTGAACCAAGTGAGGGATGATAACTTTCCAGATTGTGCTGTTGGCTATAGCTCCCACAACACATTTGCCCATCTTATGTTGGAAACCCTTTCCGGTTTCCTTTATCTTTTATGGACTGTAAATTTGTGGAAAGATCCCTGAAGCAGATCCCTGATACTGAGAAAATGTGATAAGTATGCAATATCAGCAATTGTAAAAGAATTCTGAAGATTTTTTTTTAAATGAGCAGATTCATTTCATTTCTAATTTCCTCATCAACTGGAACAAAGATGGTTCAGTTCTCCTGATCCTTGCCTCTCCCAACACTAATGTATAAGAAATATGGGGCTTGAATGGTACAATCTGCTGTATTAATGTGAAACTCCCTCCTCCCCACCTCAAGCTGGAGAACAGACATTTTCTTCTTACAGTACACCAGAATGCCATAGAATCATAGAGTTGAAAGACACCTCAAGAGTCAGCAAGTCCAACTCCCCACATGCAGGAAAACACAATCAAAGCACTCCCAACACATGGCCATCCAGGCTCTGTGTAAAAACATCCAAAGCAAGAGACTCCACCACACTTAGAACTTTATCACACCTATTTTTACCTCCATTATGGGTACGGAAGGTGGATGCTTGTGTGCGCGCGTGTGACCTGTCAAAAAAGGATTTTACTGCATGCCAAAGCGTCCTCCAAAAGGCCCCGTTCTATCCCCCGGCACCAAGCCTTCCTGCTTCAGTGCTGACGGGAGCGATTTTGCTTGGTCTATTTCACACGCCTCAGCACTGAAGCGGGACGGTTTGGTGCCGGGGGATGGAATGGGGCCTTTTGGAGGACGCTTTGGCGTGTGGTAAAATCCATTTTGACAGGTCATGTGCGCACACGAGCGTCCACTTTCCGTACCCGTAACAGAGACATGGGTGCAATAAAGTTCTTAAAGGAAGTGTATTCCACTGTTGAACAGCTCTTCCTGTCACTCATTGGTGTACTCTCAGGATTGAAGTATCAGGACCTTTCCATTACCAGGGACAATGGTATTATCTGTCTTTTTCTCAGACTTCCAAGTTCCACCAGCTTTGCTGCAATCCTCACATTAGCTGGCGGGTGGGGTTCGTGGGCGATTTTCCAGGCAATTCTATATTTTGTGATCAGCAATCCTTCTTTCTATGCATTTGGTAATAGTTTGGTTATGAATGGGTAATTACTTCCTAATACATTTTTAAAAGACCCTCTCCAGGTAGATGCAGTTTTGAACTCTTCTTCTTTGCATACCTTATTCTATGCATGGGGACTGTAATGGGGAGCATCAGCATTTCAAAATGTATCAGTATAGCAGGGGCCCCTGTGTCTGAAAATGGATCACTGAAGAAATGAATGCAATGAAAAGAAAGAGAAGGAATGTAAGGAAGAACTCCTCCAATGGCTAAAACGGAATCGGTCCCTGCATTTCACTACCATCACAAGAATTCAAACAAATCCCAAGCCACACATACATCACCTATTGGCTGTGGTCATCATTTGCTATCAAGGTGGTTTCAACTAATACAGACTCTATGAATGAGAGCCCCAGTTATCAAAAGCTCTATTGAGTAGTCAATTCACACTACAGTGGGCCCTCGATATCTGGACCCCCCCACCCCCCACGGATACCAAGATCTGTGGATGCTCAAGTCCCATTGTCCTCAATGGTAGCGTGGCCGTGCCACCATTGGGAACAATAGGAGTTCACCTGATGCATCCTCCCTTGTTGCTTTCACCTGAGTCAGCTGAGTCAGCAAGGGACCTCCTCCTCCACCACTGCTTCTTCCCACTCCTCTTTCCTCCTCTGTGGCTTCCTCCCACCAAGTGGGGATCCCGCACCAGTGCAGGGGGGCAGGACTTTAGGGCCAGGGGAAGCACCACATGGGCCGGGAAAGTGTGGGTGGGGAAATGACCGCACAGGAGGGGAAGCACCACATGGCTCATGCAATCGGCTGCTTACTGCTCACCCAGAGACCCCCCTGAGGCCCAGAGCAGCACCTGTGCGCCCCCAAGGCGCTCCAGGGACTCCACTGCTCCCACCGTTTTCAACTTTTTCCTTCCTCCTTCGTCCTCTTCTTCCCACTCCCTTTGCTCCTCCTCCTCCGTGAATTCTTCCTTCCGCCTCCTCCTCTGCCGCCCTGGGCTTGCTGTCTGTGGATGCTTAAATCCATGGATGGCAAGTCTGTGGATTCAGAAGGCCCACTGTACATAGTTATAGTGCTCTTATTTGTCTTTTTGTGATGCCTTCTTCCTATGGACTCCTGGGATTTGTAGTTTCTTCATAGGCAGTAAAGCAGCTTTTTACCTGAAGATTTTAAATGTTCCCCACCCTCCAAACTCCCAATTCCAGGATACCATAGGATGGAACCATGGCAGTTAAAGTGGAATCATAGCTCTATAATTCTGAAGTGTGAATGGGACCCTGGTCTTGCAAACTCAGGATCATGGCTTTCTTGACTGAGTCAATCCATCTATAATGTGTCATTCCTCTTTTCCCAATACAACCCACTTTACATTATCATGTTTTCTAATGAGTTTTGTCATCTCTTGAAGTGTCCAGAGCACAAGAGCCTCAGTTTAGCCATGGCTTCTAGTGAGATTTCAGGCATCATTGCATTTGACAAATCAATTGTTGAAGAAAGTTACATACTTTACATACAGGCTGCATATTTCCCAGCTGTTGTATGCTCTCTCCTAGAAACCCTAAAACTTGATCTATTTTTGTTTAAATGGCTAATAGCAGCAGCAGCATTACTCAGTTTAAGGATGTATCCACAATGCAGAAATAAAGCAGTTTGACACCACTTTAACTGCCATGACTCTATCCTACAGAATCTTGGGATCTGTAGTTTGGTGAGGCATCATAGCTCTCTGGCAGACCATACCTCACCACATTACAATTCTTAAATTTAACAGGATGGAGTCATGACAGTTAAAATGGTGCCAAACTGCTTTATTTTTACATTGTGGCAGGTCTTTGAGGTCCTGTCTTCACTGGCTGGAACAGCTTGGAGTATGCTAATCTTGGAGCTGCCCTGACCTCCTGTTGTAAAGGCCCTCCATTCCAATGCTGGGCTGTTGATTGCACATGTGTTCCATGGAGCCCCCTGGCACATCCCCTGCCACTTTGGGTCACTTCATTCTTAGGTCAGAATGGGAGGTTCAGCCTTGATCACATAGCTGGGCATCTTGTTCTGACTTCAGACCGAACAACTGGCAGCAGCAATGGATGTGCCAGGTGGCTCAGTGGGACATGTTTTAAATAGACCCCTGGCATTATAACAGAGAGCTCAAAATCTTCTGGCAAGATCTGGAGCAACCAGTACATTTTTAAAAATGGATTTTAAGAGGGGCATAGCTATGTGTCATCTGGTGTCCCCATTAAGAAGACCAGGGGAAGCCATTCTATTTGGCCAGTGCAGGCAGGGCTCTAATCTTTGAGTAAGAATTCAGTGGAAATGTAAGAAACAGTTACACAAAAAGATGTGAATGTTGCAAGTGTAACTGAATAACCACAAGAAGCTGAAAGGCCTACATGAGGAGCATGAAGTGAATTTTACATTTTCTCTAAGATTGTCCTTGAACTCACTTACATTATTAATTATTATGGCAGGAAGTTTATTTTTAGATTATGGAGTATATTCCTATTTTCTTACTACAAATACTTGGAGAATGGAGGCACAGCATTATACCAAAGAAGGTTACTTTTTTCAACTACAGCTCTCAGTGGCCAAGCTAGCTGGGTGATTCTTGGTGTTATAAATCCCAGAAGTAACTTCTTCAAGCTCTGTTCATTATGTGTGGTTTGATTTTAAAAAATAATAATCTCAAAACACTAGTTTCTTGTGCTGGTGGGGTATTCCTCATGACTTCTTCAAAAGAGAAAAATCAGTAAGCAGTTCATCAATCTTCCCATTTTATTTTGCTTCAGAAGGAGGAAAGGATAATCCTGGAAGACACTTTTCAAGCCAAAAGGCAATGGCAGTTCTAATTGCTCATGTGAAACTGTGCCCGTTCATTGACAATACTGCATTAATCTTTATCTCCAAACACATGTTTTCGTGAAATGCAGGTGAATTCAGTCAGGTAGATACTCCCAAAGCTATCTTCTAATCTAAAGATTTAGGACTTGAAACAAAACTAGAATAATTTAACATTGCTCTGACGCCTTCAGCATTTGTCATACCCATCCATGCTCTTTCCTCTCTTTGGAATGTGTGGGATGGGAAGGAGGACAAGAATGGTGACATGTCTGGCCACAGAGAAAGGATCCAGGTGCTTTGGATCCCATTTAAGGAGAAAGGTGGATATAGGTGCAGTAAACAAACAAATAAATAAATGGTTGCAAAACAAAGGCGGCAACATACTTCAGTCAGATGAATAAATTTCTGTGGTGCTGCTCAACAGTAATTGTGACACATGAGTTACTTTGACTATGTTGACATCTCTATGTAAAAGTAATGGTTGATGAACTGGGCAATAGATAATTATTATTAATGTTTATTTATATATTACCATAAATTTACATGGCACTTTCCTGGCATCAGCCAATGGTATACAATCTAAAAGTCATAAAATATAAATTATAAAAAATTAAGCAAGTTATGCAGTTAAAATACAAACTGTAAACATAACTAATACATATAATCAAATATAAAATTATAAAACAATATTAAAATACAGTTTGAAATTCTTTAGAGAACAAGATAGTCTTTAATTTGGATTTAAAACTAGTAAGAGAAGAGACAGCCCGCAGATGTTCAGGGAGCCAGTTCCAGGAGTACGGTGCAGAAAGTGATAAAGAACTAAACTGAGCCAAGGAAGAAGCAACCCTAGGCTAGTTAAGAAGCCCTGAGTTCCTGAACTGCAAATCTTGAACAGGATGGTGAGATGAAATAAGGATTGACATATAATGGGGAGCTAGGCTGTATAAAGCTTTAAACGTTAATAGAAGAAGCATGTACCGAATCCTAAAAGGAATCCTAAATCCAGAGAAGAAATGCCAAAAGTGGGGTGACATGATCAAAGTGACGAGCTAAAAAGATAATCTTAGCAGCAGAATGTTGCTAAAGTGGGACAATGGGAGCCCCATCAAAAAGAAGATTGCAGTAGTCAAAGTGGGAAATAACTAGGGTATGAACTAAGGTCTTAGTAGAAGAAGCTGATACAAAAGGTCTAATTTTAGCAATATTATAAAGAAATAATTGGCATGATGCAAAATATGAGTTTTGTATAGAATTTATGTGAAGGGAAGGGGAAGATAGAGGGAATGTGATTGTCAAGAGACTAGTCCTGGGAGAAAAAAGGTACAGTATTTTAACCCTCCATGACATTTTCCCCTACTGAAACGAAGAAAAGAAGTAAAAAATAAGAAGAAAAGGGAAAAAACAAAAACAAACAAACAGCCGTCTGAACATAGGAAAATATGATAGCCATCTGTTCTTGTTCTTTGCATCCTCCCCTCTGTATGAGGAAAATGGAAGAGATGGTAGAATTCTATTCAGAATAATATCCCTTTATTTATTATATTTTAATCTCACTTTTTAATTAAAAAAACAACACTCAAGGTAACTAATGAACATCAATATAATCATGCTGGTGATTATAAGATAATCATCAATAAATGCTGACATAAGTCCAGATTGAGGAGATTTGGGAACAACAACATGTCTCCTCAGTCACCAAGTCTCAGAGTCATTACTGTATCCCCCTATCTCTCTGTCTTTCTTCCTGTCATCTATTTTGTTACTTAAAGCAGCTATCCAAGTATGAATAAATGACTATGAAGTAAACATACACATTAATTTTCACAGTTTGTATAGGACTGTATTATACTTGTTTTCATTTTGAAAAATGAGACACTTTGACACATGATTTGAAACTATACTTTAACTGCCAGGAAATACTCTCACCATTTGCAATCTGTGCTAAATTTGAAACAGAAACACATGTCAAACAAATCCAAATGAACTCTTTTATGCTCTCCCTCCCTCTCCTGCTCATTTGAAGAAAACATTGCGATATTCTCTGTCCCTCCTCCTCAAATTTCTGTAAGGCAGTGGTTCTTAAACTGTCTGATGTGGGGGGCCCAAAGGGATTTTCCCTCTATGTGCCATGAACTCTGACCATCTTTATGCCTCTTGGGGGAAAAAACCTGCCCCCCCCGCCAAAAAACCCCAACCTGTCCACAGTCTGGCAACCAACAGTTCATAGACTGGCACTGGTCCACCAACACCACTCTTCAGTAGCACATCTCTAAGGAAAGGTGATTCAGATTGGCTGTGAAATCGAAGGCTTTCATGGCCAGCACCCATAGTTTTTTTGCGGATTTTTTGGGCTATGAGGTTATGTTCAAGAAGAGTTTATTCCTGAGCTGCCACAGCTCAGTTGCTTACGAAATGTCAGAAATAAACTCTTCTAGAACATGGCCTCATAGCCCCCAAAACCTCACAAAAAACTACAAATGTTGCTTTCTATTGGCATAATCTCATTAGACCTGAGTTCTAAGGATACAGTACCATGTCTACTTCACCTATAACAAAGGAGAGGGGAGCAAAACTTTTACTTTTGAAATCTAGCTGTTCCTCCCTGCTTAAACCCTTATGAAGAAATTCAAGATAGGTAAGCAGTTCAGTGCTGGAGAATGGCAGGAATGCATAGCTTTCAAAGTGGTACAGTTGGTCCTTCTTATCTAAAGATTCTTTATCCATTGATTCAACTGTCCACGGCTTGAAAATGTTGTTAAAAAATATAAATTCCAAAAAGTAAACTTTAATTTTATTATGTTATATAAAGAACATTTTACCACATCACTGTATTTAATGGGATCTGAGCAGTTTGAAATGCATCCTGCTGTGCCACCCAGTGTATCCACTGCTGTCATGGTTCACTCACTCTGAGGTCTGAATGAGGTGCCCAGCCATGTGATTGTTGGAAGAGGGTCAAAGTAACAGAAGGCAGAGGTAATGGAGGAAAATAAGAACCATGGGCTGAGATAATGGGTGGAGATGAGGGAAGTTCTGGGACCAGGATACTCTGAACTGCCCCTGGAGTATCCTGGCCAGTGCAGACAGGCAGTGGCATCACTAGAGGGTGCAGACCACACCAGGTGACACCTCAGAAGAGGGGTGGCACATGGCTGAACAACCCCCCGCCACACGCCATTCTACTCACAAGTAGAGTGGTGTGTGGCAGCAAAGTGAGGGGGCATGCCTTTTTGGCCCCACCCCAAGACACCCTACCCCCTGCACCAGATGACATCCTGGACAGTGATGCTACTGCAGACAGGACTTTAGTGCATGTTCACCATTTCCCACATCTGATATAGAACTAAGCAATATATGGATGCTTATATATCTGGTTGTGCTGTATGAAGTTACATTTATTTTGTTGGGCTGATAGGGATTTTAATTGTTCCTTCATTTTTGTTTTGATCTTTATCCTGAGAGCTCTTTCTCACTACACAGTTATAGCAATATGATTCCACTTTTAACTGTTGTGGTAACATCCCATGGAATTCTGGAATGTGCAGTTTAGCAAAGAGTATTTTGAATTCTCAGCCTTTAGTGCCTCTGACCAAACTATAAATTCCAGTATTTCATAGGATAAAACCATGGTGGTTAAAGTGAAATATAGTGCTACATTTGTGTATTATGAGTGGGCCCCTGGAATCCAAACCAGTTAGCTAAACACTAAGCAAACAAAGGGATTCAGCAGACTTCAATTTGTTTTAATTTTACTTAAAGTCACAGAATCATAGAGTTGGAAGAGACAACGAGGGTCATCCAACTTGTAAGCTTCCCTGATATCTTTTTGGCACAGTGTGAAGTAAAAACATTTTAATTAATGAATAAGGTAGATAAAGATGAGTGAAGGCAGTAATAACACCAAATCCTGGGAAAAAAGAAAGTATACAGACTTTTCAAGAGATTTTGCTGCCTGAAACAGATCAGCAAATGGCACTCTGGTGCTAGCCAAGATGATTTATTGCCTGAGATGGGCATGGAAAGAGTGTCTTATACTTTGAATTAAATTGCATCTTTTGGCATGTGAGGAAAAAAAAATCTCACAAGCAACTTATCTCATCCCTGACAGTAAAAACACACTAATAACATAAGGAATAAATTGTTAAGGAAAAAGCAACATGGGATATACAGTGACAGAAATAAAACATGTATGTGAGAGTCACTATGACTAAGCAAAAGCAATTAAGAAGCCATACAGGTGTAAAAGCTAATGTAATTAGCAAGTCCTAAATGCCAAGGACAGAAATGCAGAGTGTATAATTGAAAACACCTGAGAATTGTTAAGTGGACAAGGTGAGATGATGAAATCATTAATTATGGGTTGAACTATGAGAACCATTCAAAACGGATGTACACGCCCACTGGGTGGAAACTGGCTAAGTGGGTGGTGTTTTACTATGGCTATAATAATTGTTATAATTCCCAATGTATTTTGTGGAGTAGTGTGGATAGTTGTGGAGTTTTGTGAGTAGTATTGGAGATTGTAGAGATTGTGAGGGCATATAGAGTTATTGTATATAGTAGAATAAAGTAGATCTTTTATATAAGACTACTGAGTTGTCTGGTGTCTTGGGTGAAGATACAAGAGCCAGCTGGATCCTGGAGAAGTGTGAAGACATCTGTGGAGCAAGAGTGAGAAGGCTTGGAGAGTTTGTCAGGGTCTTCAGCCTATTCTCTGAAACTCTGCTGCTTTAGAGCAAAGCTTTAACCACTGGCCAAAACTGGTCAGCGCCGGTGCATAACAAGGTGGTGAGTTAGAGCCAGAGGTGAAGAGCTACAACTCCCATCATCCCTGACATAAATAACAATTTGTATCCCTATTATGACATACACAATTTGCTTCCTGATGTGGCTGTATCACTCACCTTCCTGGTAGTTTGAACTGTGAGCTCTCTCACCATGAAGGTGCACAGTACTTAGTCAAGCTATTTATGTTCAAGAAAAAAAAATCACAACTGCTCCTCTATCCAGTAAAAGTACACCATATAGCTTAATTAATCACAGTTTCTTATCTTTCCATGACTTTCCAAATTGGCTGCCTCGTGCAGCTGCCCCATTCTGCTTAAGTGTAGGTCCAGTCCTTATTGTTTCTCTTTTTATTGTTGTTGTGTGCCTTCATGTCACTTCTGACTTATGGTGACCCTAATGCAAACCTATCAGGTTTTTTTTTTCTAGGGCTGTGGGTTTCCATGGCCTAGTGAGAGATCAAAACGTGATCTCCAGAGTTTTAGTCCAGCGCTCAAACCACTACATCACGACGACTGTCTTTGTGGGCTCTGTAATTCTAGCATCTTTTATGCTAATAATAATGATTATCTCCATTCAGTGTAACCAGCTTGCAGGCAGAATCCATCCTTGACCTTGTTCTTTGATGAAAGGAGACAAGCCTCTCATGTGTTCCTCCAGAGAGTCTTTCTGATCAGCCCTCTATCCTGTGGTACAGTTCACTGACAATATTTTTTTTATCTTATGGCAACTTTAGTGGGGGGGGATGGGACTGTTTTGCTCTTGGTCTGTTTGCTAAAATTAAATATTTATTGAATTTGTAAGAATGAACAAGCTGTACATCACAATAACACATTAATCTGACAACACGACTTGTAAATCAACCCCGCAACTTCAGGGAGAATTTTGTTTATTAATGCAGAGCAAATATGGAAATGGATTGTGCCCTGGGAAATGTTTTTATTGAAGTGCAAAAGATAAGGGGGAGACTGCTCTAAATTTAGTATTAATTCTTATTAAAGTGAGTTTCTGATACAGCTAAGATAAAACTTGTAGAACACATGGCCGGGTTATTTTAAATGTTGCACTTAACATTCTTATAGAAGCTGTAAGAAAAAAACATGGCTGACATAGCAGGGGGAGTTCTGGCAACTGTGGTCCAGAAAACTAATTTTGGCATTCCTGGGGTGCTCCTTTTCATTGATGGGGAAAACAACCTATCAATGGCCCGTTCCACACAGGCGTAAAATACGTTCCCAGAATGTACTAGGGTTAGGAAAGGAGATGTACATCTTGATGTCGCGGACGCCTAGTGTCCGCATGTCGCATGTTGCTAAAGATGTCGTGAGTGCACCATTGGCGCCTTGCGGCGTCAGCGTGCCGCAACAAGAAGCACCATTTTGGGAGTTCTTTTTTGTGGCATGGAGGAGCCTCGCGGTTTGGCCGCTGAGGCTCCTCTGTGTGCAAATGAAGGCGCAGGCAGACCTCTCATTTTGGGCGGTCTGTAACGTGCAAATGTTTCACAATTGTACTACTTTTCCACTATTGATTCATCTGTGATAAGTTCCTTCTGCTGCATCTCCAATTTGCAGGCAGCCACGAGGTGCAAATAGGTGTGATTATGCTCCTCTCCCCCTTCCTACTTCCAAGCAGGCTTCCCCCCTTCCCCATATTTCATTTCATTTCATTTCATTTCACTTTTACTTAAATGATTGTTGTGACTGCCAACTGACAATATTGTTTTTTAAAAATAGACTGAAAAGCATGCTGGGAAGGGCATAGGGCAAGAATATGAGGTTAAAAGGCTGGCATGCAGAAGACAGAGCCAAGGACTATAGCAGCACCATGGCATGGTTGAAGACCTGTGCAAAAATGACTGTTCCCAAAGCAGTATATTTGCATTTCCTATACTAATGCAACTGTGGCATCTTAGCACAGAGTGATAAAGTCCCCTCTCTTCTTCTTTAATGTCCTTTCTTTCTACTTCTAAAACAGATTTACAGTGAGAAATTACCTTTGCTGGTACTGCTGCCATTGCTTCTTAACATCCGATTAGTTCTTATTTTGCCTGTTTGCCTCATCTTAATAGCTATGCATTTATCTATAAATTTCAGACAGACTTAACTTTTTTAAAAAAAAGATCAATCACAGAGTAAATTATTATTTTTTTCATTGCCACTGATATATGCTTTCTCCATTTCTTTGCATCTAAAATATTTCCATGGCTGTATTATATATAATGTAGGACAACAGGCACAAATTGCAACAGGGAGCTGTAGGCATCAGGAGAAAATGTATTTCTTTCTCACTACCGTCACATGCAATGCTCAAGGAAGTATCCTACCTATTGGGGGCAGCCTAAGAAATTTTGCTGCAGAGTCCGCAGACCAGTCCAAGTCAAGGTATATAGTATTCTGACAATATTGTTTATTTTGTCACACAAGACATAAAAAGTTTATTTTGTCACACAAGACATAAAATCCTGTCTTTCTTGTAACACCATTTCCACCTGGAAACTCACGACACAGTAAATCAATTTATTCCCAGTCCATCTTCCTTTCTACACCTATTCACCTGTAAATCTATTCTGCCCTCCCTTCTAAATCAATCAGGATTTTTTCTTTAAAAAAAGAAAAATTCTGCACAAAATTTCAAAACATTTCCCCCCCTCAAACTGCAATTGTATTGTGAGCCAAGAAGTGCACTGGATTAATCTGGCATCAGTCTGGGAGGTGCTGATCAGGTCAATTCACAGTGGAATACCCAAAGATGGACTTTCCCAACACTCTTGTTTGCAGGAAAGATATAACTGCATTCAGTGTTGCTTACTCTTATGCAGTGCACAGATCTGCAGCCTAAACTTTCCCTGTGAAAAATAACATTGGGATTCATGTCTCTTTAACAAAGAAGGACCAAGAAGAAGGAAAGTGGGTCTCCTGCCTTTTACCTGTGTTTTGACAAGTGGAAAAATTATCCTCTTTTTTGTCTTCATCCTTACACTTAATCGAAATCATTTGTGTCCTCTTCAATATTATACTTGTCCCAGTTTGGCAAGGACATTCCCTTTTAATCATCTGCCATCCCACTTTTTAAAATGGGTTGCTTTTAAAATGTCTCTCCTCCTCCCCTTTTCTCTTCCCACTTTCCTCCTTTCTCTTGGGTTTACTTCATTTGCTGCAAACTGATTTCAAATTGCCAGTTTCGTTTTCACTCAGTTAACTCAGATGAGAGGAGAGGAGGGTCCAGAATTTCACTTTTCTCTGTAGCTTCAGGCAAAGGCAAACTGCTTCAGCCTCTCCTAGCTTGTGTGTTCTTCTCCATTAATAACTTTTGCTCTCTTGGCCACACCTGTCCCAGTTTTCATCCATCATGTCAGTATGATGTCACAAGTAAATAAGAAAATAAACAAAACACAGCCATAATGCTTTTAAAGTTGACTAACAGTTCCACAGGAAAATGTACATTCCAATAGGCAGCCTCTCTTCAAGCAGAATGATTGAGGCGGCTCTGCACTGTAGAATTAATGTAGTTTGATACCAATTTAACTGCCATGACTCAATGCTATGGGTTTGTAGTTTTGAGAGCTATTTGGCCTTCTCTGTCAGTGAGCTCTGGTGCCACAACAAAGTAGAAACCCCAGCATTTCATAGCACTGAGCCATGGCAGTAAAATAGACATTATGGCCTGTTACAGACAGGCCAAAATAAAGCTGCTTCGAGTCACTTTGAAGGAATGGTATTTCAATGATGCTTGCATCCTAAGAGTCCAAAAGCCACACAAAAGCTGCACTCCGGTCCTTAGAACTGGAGTGTGCCTTTGGTGCAGCTTTTGGACTCTTAGGACGCATGCATTATTGAAATAGCATACCTCCGAAGTGACTCGAAGCAGCTTTATTTTGGCCTGTCTGTTAACAGGCCTATGTCTGCAATACAGATGCAGCCAGAGACTTCCACTCACTTACTTCCCCAACAGCATTACTCTCAGCATTACTAAGGGTGCCATGAGTGTGTGGGCAAAGGCATGGATGATCTAGTGGTTGTGCTACCTCAGGAGCTGCCTGCTGAAGAAATTAACTCGGAAAATAATTCTGTGATGGCATCCAGGTTGTGCAAACCCCTCATGTGTTTCACCTCCGAGCAAACAGTTTTTAAAACAGCCATGAAATTCATTTTGCAATGAATTAGCACACTAAACCAAACAGTTAGATAAATAATACCTACAATAATGAAAATAATAAAAAAGATGGAGAAGGTATAATCCAGAAATTTCAGGGAAGCATAGAACAGCAGCTTATTTCAACTAGCCACCTGTTACCACTCAAGCCTGAAGTGAGTCTTAAGAACCGCTTGCAGCCTGAAAATCAGCTCTGCTTATAATGTTGGGGCAGAAAGAAGTGCCTATGTCCTGCTACTGTCTGAAAAGTCTTCAGAGAAATGAATCTGCTAACCTAAAAAGGTTTGGGGGGGGGGGGGGAGAACTGGATTTCACCTGGCTGTTCCAAATAATGGAATTGCTATTTTTTCAAGTTTTTATAGCAATATGTACCTTACACTATTAGGAAAAGTGGAGAGTGGTAGAAAGAGAGGAAGACCACATACTACATGGATAGACTCAATCAAGGCGACCATGGCCCTGAGCCTGCAGGACTTGAATAGGGCGATAGAGGACGGGAGGGCTTGGAGATGTGTCATACACAGGGTTGTCCTGAGCTGAAGTTGATTCTAGGAGAGCTAACAGTACTTGAGAAGTGGGAACCTTTTAAGGCCTCATTCCCACTTACAGATAATGCAGTGTGTGATCCAAATCAGTGGATTGATTCGACTGCGAAGCGTGGTTCCCACTACATTTGCCCTGACTGCATTTTTTCCCTCTAAAATAATCCACTTGTGGTTTACATTCATACATAAATGAATTCAAAATGGACCCTGTCCACTTCCCCGAATGGGAAATTTAAATCAATTCTGATCTGCATATGGTTCACACTTACACGGAATTGATTTATCAAAAAAGATGCAGAAAAAAAATCAGCGTCAAAAAAGACGCAGGTTAAATGGGTCTGGTGCATGGCTCCATCACTGAATCGCTTCAGTGATTCGATTTAAGTGGGAACCTGGGTCATTTGAACCAGTTCAAACTGAACTGTGATCCAGTTTAAAAGGTAGTGGGAATGAGGCCCAAGAATCCATTGTGTGTGTACAGAAAGGGGTTGGGGTTTGAGGGAAAGTTCTTTCCCTTAGCCACTTATCCACATTTCTCCTGATGCTTTTATACTATTACAGTGGGCCCTTGGTATCCACTGCAATTTGGTTCTAGGGCCTCCCATGTATACCAAAGGCTCAAGCCCCATTAAATACAGCGGTATAGTGAAATGGTGTCCCATATATATATATGTGTGTGTGTGTGTGTGTGTGTGTGTGTATATATATATATATATATTCAGTACTTTCAAGCCTGGAATGGTTGAATCCATGGATTAAAAAATCCATGCATAGAGAGGGCCAACTGTATTATTATTATCTATGAAACAATTTACACACAGAACTGGCAGTTGCCACCACTAGCTCCTCATTTGTTGGTGACCTTTTTTGGGAGGATTGGACCACTGACATTGAGAAGGCCTACCTCTGAGGTAGTTCATAAAAGGTTGCCCACCTTCTGTGTAAGTCTAGTTAGCCTGGAGTCCATGAATCTATACACAATGGGCATGACAGTGTCAGGTTTACCCACAGAAATTCTTGCCAGGATCTTCTGGACTTGAAGTATACAATGCTCAGATTTATGCACCAAGTTTAAAACAGATTATAGGGACAACATTTGATCCTGGAAACAATCAGCAGTAGCCATTTCTTGCAATATTGCAATGGAGATTGAGGAACAAGGCTGTAGATGTGTTTGCATATGGGAGGGCAACTTTGTGTGGTGTGAGAGAAGAAAAAAGAAAACACAACAGCCTGGCAGGGCAAGTTTAAGACATTTTACTCCCTGTGGGGAAACAGCAAATTCCTGCCTCTCCCTGTGAGCCAAGGCAAGGTGTGCAGTACTCAGTCATCCAAATTATTTTGGTGTAGAAGTCAGAAGATCTGATAAACCCAGTTTCCCCTTCCCTGGCAGTAAAAACACAATGCTCGAAAATGAAATAGCTAACAATTTGTTGCCTTTTCATTACACCCAGAATTTTCTGCCTAAGGCCAAGATTCTATTGTGTCATTACCCTGGAATAACCTCTTCTGTCAGTGGCTAAGTTTTCTTTATTCTGGTAGAAGGTTAGTATCCCAAATATCTTTAGGTAATAATTTCCGATACATGTGGAAGGTTGCACAACATTTTGCACTTATCGCTGAATGCACAAATGTGATAATAGAGTCAGAGAATCAGAGAGTTGGAAAAGACCCCAGGGGCCATCAAGTCCAATCTTCTGCCATGCAGGAACTCACAATCAAAGCATTCCTGACAGATGGCCATCCAGTCTCTGTTCTAATACATGCTGCAGACATAATCCAGTTTGAGGCCGCTTTAACTACCCTGGCTCAATGCTAGAAAATTCTGGGAACTGCACTTTTGTGAGACATTTAGCCTTCTCTGTCAGAGAGCTCTGGTGCTGCACAGAACTACAATTCCTAGAATCCCCTAGCACTAAGCCAGGGCATTTAAAGCAGTCTCACACTGGACTATTTCTGCAGTGTGTTTCAGACTTCTGATTAAAAACTTCCAAAGAAGGAGACTCCACCACACTCTGAAACTGTCGAACAGCTCTTACCATCAGGAGGTTCTTCCTAATGTTGAGCTGGAATCTCTTTCCCTGTAGTTTGAATCCATTGCTCCGGGTCCTAGTCTCTGGATCTGCAGATCCTTTATATTTGGATGGTACATATCTCTAACTGTTAGCTTGAGGTTCTCACTGTACAATTACTGGCATAATAGTGCAATCTGTTGCAGCAGTGCAAGTGCAATTTCTTTCTGCTATACAAGTGCTGAATCTCTCTGTCACACAGGTACACAAAGTTTGTCCTTTAATGGATGTTAGATTCTCCCTCTATCTCTAATTGCTCTAAATAGGATCAATGTTACAGAGAATTACTGCTAATCTGAAAGTATTTTTCTTTCCCTTTCAGTCCTGTCTGAATAGTTGTTGATCTTTTTAGAATTACTGGTTTTCTTCTCTCCACCTCTTCCTCTCGAATTATTAATTCCCACAACCCCCATGTATCAAAATTGTAGAGTTCCAGCACTAAGAGAGATTGACTGCTTATTTTGTGAGCGCCTCCTTCTGCTGAAGAAAGTTCAATTCATATTAACAATGCATTACGAAGTATGCCTTTATGAGTTCAGTGAGACTTAATCCTAGGTAAATGTGGATAGGATTGTAGTCTGAGTGAAAAATTCTAAAAGAATTTTGTAATGCATGGATTTATTTTTGGCATAATGTTTTTAAAACATTAAATTGCATTATACATTATTCTGCTGCCATTCAACCATTTACTCACATTTTATTCTTAACAATAACCCCATGAAGTAAATTAATCTAAGGGGCTGTGATTGGCTCCAGGTGACTCCATGAGTGTTATGGTGAAGCTGGTTTTTGATCTAATATACCATTGACTCACTGTATCAATGGAATCTTTATCCATGGATTTAACCATCCAAGACCTAAAAATATTTTTAATAATATATATTCCAAAAAGAAAACCTTGATTTTGCTGTTTTATATAAGGGACACCAATTTACTTCACTATTATATTTAATGGGACTTGAGCATCCACAAATGTTGGTATTTATGGGGGGTCCTGGAACCAAACCCATTGGATACCAAGGCCCCACTGTATAATGTGCATTGGGCAGATAAGGTGGATGTGAATAGAGAGCTCACGCAGTGAGCATGAATCTAAGAGAAAGCTGTAATTTTGAGCAGAGTCTACTAAAGGCACTTTGATTTTACAATAATGTATCATATATTGTTAATAATTCTATTTGGGTGAGCACACACACGTGCACACAGAATATTGTATTTATTGATTTGGTTTATTTTTCCTTTGTTCAAGCTTTCCTGCTTAGAACATAATTTCCAAGGTTTCTCTGTTTAAAATACTAGCTTTGTGTATTCTGCCTCATTAATAACATTTGCCTTCCTGTTTCCTGGCCACATGCTTTTGACCACACTCTAATGTTGCTCAGCTATGTGGGTCCCTATTTTCATCTGTGAGATGTTGTAGGTTATGCAGTGGGCCCAAGATATTTCACTGTTGAGATGCAGAACTAGATGGCATACCACCCCCAAATTCCATGTACAAATGATGATTGTTAGAAAATCCATTCTTTCTTCAAAACTGGAAACAAGACAGGGAATGGGACAAGGCAAGGCATGTGGCAGACAGCTCGATACTTCAGCACCTCACCTCCATCTTGTCTCTGAGACAGCTGCCTCATTCTGTAAAATTTCATGGGCAGCCCTGTTTATCCAGCGATACATGTGTGGTAAAAACTCATTTTAAAACACATTAAGTAAAGGCTATAAATCATAATCTTTATTTAATGGCTTTTAAAATGGGCTTAACCACATAGGTATTGATCAAGAATTCCTGGAGTCTTTCAAATGAGGAAAATGACTTCAAATGCTATCATCTTATCTGATTAGCACATAAACTGGCTAAATGGCACAATTAGGACTAGAATCTTTATGAACTAAGCAGCTACAATTTGATTTATATTTTAATCCACAGAGCCACAGACTGTCAACACCCATTGGGATGAAACCATGTGCCACAAGCTCTCTTTCTTCTGGATCTCACTGGTCTAGTAGAAGCCACCTTAGCATGAATATTAAAGCACAGAAAGTCACTTTCAGCATGTGAGAAGTGATGTGTCTGTCGCTTTCTCTCAGCATCCATGTGTTTTGCCTGGGAGGCTGGCTCTAAAAACCACATGAAACCAAGTTGGATGAAAGGCTACAACTTTATTAGCAACAGCAAACCAGAACAGAAGGGTTGGCACAAAGCATAAGGTCAGGATCTGAAGCATCGAATAATCCCACGGTTAATCGATAAGCAGCATACCTGGTGACCGCCGGGTGTTGGGATGACCTGGGGCTAAGGAACACCAACTAGCTGCCATCACACCAGGCGCTCTCTTGTTCTCAAAGCCCCTAGTCACCAGGTGGCTTAACCATGTTGTGGCCCCTGCAATGGCCACAACGCATGCCCAGCTCGCCCCCGGGTCCCTATTGACTCCCAAACCAGTGCTCCATAGCCCTGGTAACCAAACCAACCAGATCCTGGCCTATGCTGCTGCCCCAAGTTGTGACAGAAAACCTCAAGCACCCAAGCAGAGGGTGGGTGGGAGAGCCGAGCTGCAAATGGCTGCGGGGCCTGGTCGCATGGCCCTTAAATAGGCCAAGGCCCCGCCTCCTCACCTCATGGTGAGGCTCCTCCTCCAGGGCAGCCCAACCAATGAGCTGCCCTGGAGGACTGAAGCCTCACCATAGAGGCTTCCTCTGCCCCTACAGAGTGGTGCGGGCGGAAGGGGCGGGCCTTTCCACCCAGCCCACCAATCAGGGCAGAGGATGGCCCCAACCAGAAAGTTGGGGCCAGGGAGCCGCGCTGGCTCCTGGCAGCAAAGCGGCCGGCCTGCGCAGTCGGGCAGCCACGTTTTCCTAAAGTAATTACCCCTGGCCCATAAACAGTGTTAAATATGCTGAGGGCATGCACATGATGGGATTCATATACTCTGAATCCAATGGAAAGAAGCTGATATTTTTCATTAGTCTCCCATTTCAATTTTCTTTGTTTATTGTGGAATGGGGGGCAGTCTCCCAATTAGGAAGAAGCAAAGATTGGACTACAAAAAAAGTTAATGACTGGAAAACTGTTGGGGATTTACACATAGTAGTTATGGTACTTCACAGTGAATCCAATCATGACCTCTCAATTCATACTTACCATGAAGCAGCCTCAACAATTGATGGAGATCTGTTACCTGTTGATGGGAAACAGATGACTGATGTTCCCTCCTGTGAGTGTTCTATGGTGTGATAGTGGTAGATATCACTCACACAAGGCGGTGGTTAAGACCACTACTCAGTTGGTTCCTGATCAACAGGGGAACATGCATCCATTGAATGCAGCAGCTCCAGCAAGTAGAGATCAGGGGACCTTCACTAGGGGCAGCATAGGGATTGTGAATATGAAACAGTCATGGGTTTTTAGCTCTAGGTTACTATTCATAACTCTCCAGCCAGCCCATAGTTATTAAAACTTCATGATATTCTGATTGGTATTGGGGAAAAATCATTATTTTAAAATTCAGTTTAATGGCATGGATAGATTGGCTAGATTGCAACTCAAAGAGTGACATTTTTCAAATAAAAAAATCCCTCAATGAACTGCAGACATGATGACTATAGTTTTTGCCACCTGTTTGAACCTATGGCCATTTGTGGATTATCTCCTCTATCAAGTGTAATTGAACATTTCGACTGTACTGGAGTAGAATGAAGTGGATAGAAAGGATCAGGGGAAAACCAGATGCTACCTTTCAAAAGGAGCTGGTTACTTTACTCACTATTCTTATCACCCATCAAGTTGTTAGTTCTTATTCCTATTGCATTATTCTGAATTATTCATTACTAACAATAATTACTTCTTGCTGTTAGTGTTGTGCCATTGGAAAATACTCTCTCTTTTACCCAAGTGGCTAAGTAACTTCTTGCACCTTGAAAATTCTAGGAAAATGAAAAGATATTAATTACAAAGCAGTCCTTCCTGGTTCAACAACCCACTCTAACCCCAGTTTTTCAGATGTAGGAACTAATTGCACAGCTTCCCAGCTTTGCAAATTGGCTGGCTGAACTTGGATTCTAGCCGGATGTTACCCAGGCTGCACTTGTCTGTCAGCGGCAAAAATCCATGTGATAGTATCTGGATGCAGCCCAAGTTAGAATTCAATTTTAGAGTGGTAAGTTGCTTTTTAAAGCTGTGTGATCAGCTCCTCAGTCAGAACACATAAAAAGTAATGAGTAACATGCAGAGAAGTATTTCTCATTACACTGAAAAATAATGAATTGCAATCATTGTCATTACAGGCAAAAAAGTAACACCATTCTGGCTTGCTACTGCAAAAGGAACTAGGTGCCACAAAAATGCATCAGAAAAATGAATTTTTCTTGACTTTGGGAAAAACCAAATGACAGATACAGCAGCAGTTAGAAATTGCTCTTAGGGGCAGTGCAGACAGCCCTGAAGGTGCGGCCTCCAGCTGCCCCTTTTACAGCCAGATTGGGGCCGTTGCAACCACATGCCATGGCCCTGATCTGGCCTTTGCAGGGCAAAAAAAGAGTTGCAAAAACTGGCTCCCTGCAAAAGGTGTGATAGCCTCGACTCAGCTTTACGGTGCTCCTTCGGCAATGTGTTGTGTGGATGCAGCACCAGAGGAGTGCCTTGATGCCGTGGAGCATCACACCACCCTGGGAGCGGAGTCAGGGTGTTCGTCATGTGGTTGCTATGCCCTGACTCTGGCCCCAAGCCGGCCTTTAAGGTCGGTCTGCAGAGGGCCTTAGTCAGAGAATCTAAAGATAATATGATATCTCTTAATGCATATGAATGTGTGAGAAATTTGTTCCAGTAAAAAAAAATTCATAGGCTTACTCCATTCTTTGTCTCCTGGAATGAATATGGAACTTTACACAACTGTTGGTCAAAAGTCCATACATTCTGGGCCTGTGATATACTCTATGAAAAAAAATTAATACTGCTGACATTTTTTGAAAATGTTCAGAACTTTTCAGCATGATTTAATAGTTTGAGTGTTGACTAGGACTCTGGGAAAGCTGGGTTTGAATCTCCACTCAAACATGGAAACCCACTGGATAGCCTTGCACAAGTCATAGTCTCTCATCCTCAGAGGAAGGCAATGACAACTCCACTTTGAACAAATCTTTCCAAGAAAACCCCATAGTAGGTTCACTTTTGGGTTGGCAAAAGTCAGAAATGATTTGAAGGCACACAAAAACATTTCTGAAATGTGCAGAAACATACTTTAGTCAATGGGGCAGGGATTCATTAACCCATCCATTAAGAATGTATTGTTTTTAAGAAGAACGTTCTGCACAGAGCTACTTGGGAATAGAGATGAAGGTGAGGAAAGAAAGAAGCCAATGGAAATGGGCTTGGCCAATTCCAGGGCTAGCCTGAAGACAGAGCGCCCTGCCTCCTTAACTGTCATCTTTCAGCCATTGAGGGAGAGAACAGGCTGGCCCAGCATCATCAGGGGCTAGCCTGAAGACAGAGCACCCTGCCTCCATAACTGTCATCTTTCGGCCGTTGAGGGAGAGAACAGGCTGGCCCAGTGTCATCAGGGGCTAGCCTGAAGATACAGTGTATCTTAATGTGTATTTTATCCATAATTGTAATGTTTTATTAGTTTTATATATCTATTGTAGATTTTTCTTGTACTGTTTTATAATTTTCTTGTACACCGCTATGATCTATTTGGAATAGCGGTTTATAAATAAAACATATTATTATTATTATTATTAAACTGACCATCCCTACATACAATCTGACAAGCCTACTCATGAGAGCAAAAAAACAGCATGGCTTAAAGTTCTAAAAAGTTTTACACACTCTACATTTCTGCAGAAACATGTACACAGACATTTACCCTTGAGAACAAAATTGTGTTGGCTTCTAAGATATATAGCTATAGAGGATTTTTTGTGTGTGTGTTATAGAGGATGCTTACTATGTAAGCTGCATTCACTACCCTTTAAATTTATTTTGCATCAATGGCTATATAGGGGATCCAATGAACACTGACTAGCCTCTTAGTTTACCTTCTTGACTGCTAAATATGCATGAAGTACATCTAAAGAATATTCTTCCCCGTAAGCGAATGGGGTCATTTGCAGAGGGGGGGTAAATGATATTGCAAATGGAAAAGGAATTTGCCTCACTGGTCTGAATTTGTGTAGATGCTGATCATTAAGATCACACTCAGAAGGGGAAATATCTTTCTATGAACACATGATTGTATATAGAAATGAAGTTTGGCTCGGTTTATGAAATAATGGATTTATGAGTTTGTATTACTAACAGGGTTTTTTAAAACTCTGTGTTGTTTCAATTGCCAGTAATGCAGTTTCTTTTAATTCCATTGGACAGTTTGAAAGTGGCAGCAATACACCCAAAGTAACATGAGTACCATTATTTTAATTATGTTTAACTACAAACGAGTGCAATCATGCTCTAATGGGAAACATTCAGGTATCTCCTCAGTAAGAGATTAAGAGACAGTAGATTTGATTGCAATCTTCTGTGGAGGCAAGCCTTCCACCAGTGAACATAAACAAAACTATGTAGATATTTATAATGACTTGAAGTCTCTATTCAATTAAATAGTAAATGAATAAGTGAACTTATAAAAATCATTTATTTACCCTCTAGCTGATTTTACCTGGAGAGAGTTTACACAATGCAATTGATGCTTTTCTACTTTTTAATCTTTCCCTCAAAATGTCAATAACACTATTAGAACAACACAACTTTAAATTGTAGTTTCTTATTACCTCAGAACCCTAATTCACCTCTTGAAAGGATTTAATGGAGTATTGTGTTATATAACTAATGAAAAGAGTGAAAATGACTCTATACATTGCATACATATGCATGAGGGCCATCTTCCTTTACACTTAGTGTCTTAGTAAAAAAATGCCTTGGCATACAACTCATTCTTAAAACAAGTGTGGAATTTGACTTGGAAATGCTTCCTAATTTTCTGCCAAATTCTCATCATAGAATCATCATCATCATCATCATCATTTCATTTTATATCCCATTTTTCTCCAGCGTCAGAGTCAAAGCAGCTTATAACATAAATTAAAAACAGTTTTTAAAACAATAAAATTTTAAAATTAAAATACTTAAAATACACAATATATATTAAAATGGTACAGCCAGTTATGCATCATTCCTCCCTGGTCAGCCAAGGCTGAAGGCTAGTTTAAACAAGAAAGTCTTTTGTTACTGATGAGAAGACAACAGAGAAGGGGCAAATTAAACTTTTCTCAGCCACCCGGAAGGCTTTCTTCCATGTCCCCACCAATTGAGCGTGGGAGGGCTCAGTATACAGTGGTGCCTCGGGTTACGAAATTAATTCGTAACGCGGCCGCTTTCGTAACCCGAAAAGCCTTCGTAAGCCGAATTGCCATAGGCGCTAATGGGGAAAAGCCGCGATTCCGTGCGAAAAAGCCGAAAAAAGCACCAAAAGTTTTTTCGTAACCCGAAAAAACATTCGTAACCCGAAACAATAATTCCCTATGGGATTTTTTCGTATCCCGAAAATTTCGTAACCTGGGTATTTCGTATCCCGAGGTACCACTGTATTTTATTTAAAACATTTATACCCCATTCCTGATCACATGTAACCTTAGGATGGATCTCTTTATTGTCCTGGGGGAGGTTGCACATAGTCCTTTAGTTACTCCATGTAAGGAATTGAAACTGAGATCTTGCACTAGTAAATCATGTGCTCAACAAGTTCCACCCATGCAAACTTGTCCCTTCTCTCTTAAAATCAAATTTTTTATGATTGCTGTTATCAAGTTTGGTTTTATATAAATTTTAGGTGCCATGCAATCTGAATCTATGACCCCTGACTGACCCCATCGCTAGCCGCCATTACCCTAAGAGCGAGCTGACCACGTAGCCAGCAGTCTTGCTAGGCTGGGTCCCAGAAAAAAGTGGATTCTAAACCTTTCAGCAAGCAGTTTTGGGAGTTGCCATACTAGTTTTGTAGGCTGTCCAAATTAGGAGGACAATAGCAGAGCTTCCTCCTTTTGAGAGCCAGTGATTAGCTTAACGGCTCAGCCATCGAGATATTTGTCCCCTCCTGAAAAGTGCCAGACCTCTTCTTTGTGTATCCATTGTGTAAGTTTCAGCTTAAACAAAGATACTGTCATCAAGCCTTTGTTCACCAGGCTGCCAAAGCCTGAGGTTATGTTTAGGGGTATAAAAGGACCCCACTTATTGCCCTTCAAGGGCTTGTTGAGCTTTGAGTTCCAAACCTGAAACTGGGCTTGTTGAGCAGTAGTTCCTTGCCTGAGTTCCTTGCTTGTAGAGCATCTCGCTCTGAGCTTGTGATCCTTGAGCCTTGGGCTCCGCTGAAATCACTTGAGCTAAGCCAAAGCTCACTGTCTCTCGGGCCTCTTGTTAGCTTTGCCCACTGGAACTCAGCTCCTAGCCACTGCGGTCACCGCTTCCTTTTCCCATTCCCACGGCCGTGTCTCACCATCCACCTTCCCTCGCATTCGTTGCTTTGGAGAAAACTCCTAAGGTAAATATCCCAATGGTGCCTCTATCCTTTCTCCCTTACCCCCGAACACACCCCTCCCTTGCTTTAGCATTGAATGTGTGTGCGCGTGTGTGATCCCCTTTTGTTGTGTGACTTTAATAAATGTTTCATATTTTTTTTATTATTTTTTTTATTTCTTAAAATCATTCAAAGACAGTAGACAATAAAACATATACATACATACAGACTAACAGACAACATCCTACATCTAAAACATCTAAATAAAAGTACTTCCCCTCCTTTACTTTGGCTATTATATTTAATAGAATTGTCTGACTTTCCCATTTGCCCTCTCTTACTTCTTTAACTCTACATTATACTCCCTTTTTCACATGTTCCTAATCTTATCTCAATAGTTGTGGAGTCATCCTTTTTGTTATTATAGTTATTATATTATTGTTATTATTTTTTGTTTATAATAGTATATCCCAAGAAATGGCTACTAGCCTTGATAAAATAAGAAAAGAGAGAGGGTGGGTAGATAGAAAGGAGAGACATCACAAGTCCAGTATGAAATCATTCTCCTTACCACTCTAACTTAGTCCTTAAAGGCGATTACACTTTTTTCTCCTTTTTCTCTACATAGATATTTTATTACTAATGACCAATCCTTATTGAATTTTTCAGTATTACCCTCTCTCAAATAAATAGTCAATTTATCCATTTCCATGATTTCATAAATTTTTTTAATCCATTCCTCTTTTGTAGGTTCCTCCTTATTTTTCCATTTTTTTGCAAATATTATTCGTGCCGCTGTAGTTAAATAAAATATAATTTTCCCGGCTTTATTTTCAATTCTTTGGTTTGCCATACCTAGTAAGTACAGTTCTGGTTCAAAGGCAATATTTTCCTCAATGATTTTCTGTAGTTCTTTGTGTATCATTACCCAAAATGATTTAGCTTTTTGGCACTCCCACCACATATGTATCATTGTACCTTGTTTCTTTTGACAGATCCAACATATACCTTTCGTCTTTTTGTAGATTTTAGCCAATTTTTCAGGGGTGAGGTACCATCTATATTGTATTTTATAATATGCCTCTTTAATATCATAACTTAAAGTATATTTTATTCGTTTACTCCAATTTTTCTCCCATTCTTCGAGTAAAACCGGTTTTCCAAAATCTTGGGCCCAACTGATCATATATTGTTTAATTGGTTCTTTCTCTGTCTCAAAACCTTGAATCAGTTTATATAATTTCGATATTCGTTGTTGTGTTCCCTGAAACATAAGTTTTTTCTAATTCAGTTTCTTCTGTCTCAATTTTAATTGTCTTCTCATCTTTTTTATAGCTTTCTGCTATTTGCCTGTATAGAAACCAATTATAGTTGAGGCCTTCTTGTTTAATTTCTTCCGGTGTTTTTATCCTGTGTTGATTTCCTTCTTTTAATATGAGATCTTTATATGTTATCCATTTATTTTTTTATCATTTTTTCTCTTCTATAGAAGGCCTCATTAACTGAAGTCCATCTAGGAATTTTAGGGATCAACCGTGTTTTATACTTTATCCAAATTCGAATTAAAGATTTTCTCACAAAATGATTGTAGAATTCCTTGTTGATTTTTAATTTGTCGTAGATTAAGTATGCATGCCAGCTGAATTTTAAGCCATATCCTTCCAATTGTAATAATTTTTCTTCTTTTAATGTCACCCATTCGCTGATCCAGTCCAAGCTGCATGCATAATAGTAAAGTTTTAGATTAGGAAAATTTAGACCTCCTTGTTCTTTCTTTTCTTGAATATTTTTTAATCTCACACGTGGTCTTTTCTTGTTCCATATAAATCCCAGTAGATCTTTCTCCCATTTTTTAAAGGGTCCATCGTTCGTAATTATTGGTAAAGATTGGAAGAGATATAACATTTTAGATGTAACGTTCATTTTAATTGTAGAGATTCGTCCGATCCATGATAAACTTAATTTTGACCACCTCTGTAAATCTTGTTTAATTTCTTTCCATGTTGTTTCATAATTATTTTTATATAGTTCAGAGTTTTTGGTTGTAATATTAATTCCTAAATATTTGACTTTCTTCTGAATTTCAAAATTTGATATTTGAGTCAATTTTTCTTTTTCCTTCTTTGTCATATTCATAACTAACATTTTTGTTTTGTTTACATTGATTTTTAGACCAGCTAGTTTCCCATATTCATTAATTGTTTTTAAGAGTGCGTTAACACTCTCCAATGGATCTGTCAAGGTTATTACCATGTCGTCTGCATACGATTTGATTTTATATTCATTATTTTTGACTCTTATACCTGTTATTTCCTCTTCTCTTCTTATCATATTGTTTAATATTTCCGAGACCGTAATATATAGCAGTGGCGACAGGGGGCATCCTTGTCTAGTGCCTTTTTGTATATTGCATATATCTGTTGTATCACCATTGATGATGATTTTTGCATATTGATTTTGATATATTGCAGATATCCAATTAATAAAGTTGTTTCCCAATTTCATTTTTCCCAAGATTTTTATCATAAAAGTCCAATTCACATTGTCGAATGCTTTTTCTGAATCTAAAAAGATCAGTGCGGCTTTTTGGTCTGGTCTTTTTTCTAAATATTCAATTATGTCAATTATATGCCTAATATTTTCTTTCAAGTGTCTATTTGGAAGAAATCCAGCCTGATCTTTATTTATCCAATGATTTAAAACTTTTTTATATCTTTCAGCCAAAATTGTTGTAAATATTTTGTAATCATTGTTCAGTAGTGCAATGGGTCTAAATTTTGATATTTCTAAGACACTTTGTTCTTCTTTTGGAATCAGTGTGATAAAAGATGATTTCCATGATTCTGGAATTTCTCCTTTTAAGATTTCATTCATTGTCTCTTGTAAAGGTTCAACTAAGATTGATTCGAATTTTTTATAGTAGTCTGCCGAGAAACCATCTGGTCCAGGAGCCTTTCCGATCTTTAATTTTCTGATTGCCGCAATAATTTCAGTTGTGGTGATATTTTTATTCAAATCTTCTTTTTGTTCTTCCGTAATGTGACTTATTTTTTGTTTTTCCAAAAATTTTTCAATTTCTTCTATTTTTGAGGGATTTTGAGTGAATAGATTTTTGTAATATTCAAAAAATGCTTTTTTTATTTGTTTATGTTCTGTAATGATTTTTTCTCCTTCTTTGATTCTCCATATTATTCTTTTTTCCTTCTTTTTCTTTAATTTCCAGGCTAATAATTTTCCCGGTTTGTTTGCATGTTCAAAGGTTTTTTGTTTTAAGTATCTGAGTTTTTTCTCCATCTCCTCTGTTAATAATATTGAGATTTGTTTTTGCAATAGAGTCATCTCTTCCTTCACTTTTTTGTCTCTCGGAAATTTCTTTAAAGTAGATTCTTTAACTTTTATTTCTGTCAGTAATTCATTCATCTTTGCACCTTTTCTTTTTTTCTCTTCAGCATTTTTTTGAATAAAGAAACCCCGCATGACTGCTTTAGAGGCTTCCCAGACATTTTGAATTTTCACCTCCTTATTCATGTTTTCTTGAAAATAATTTTCTAATTGTTTCTTTGCTTGTAAGACTATTTTCTCATCTCTTAATAGATATTCATTTAATCGCCAATTATATTTTCTGGGTGTTTCATATATTTCCATTGTTATTGGGTTGTGGTCTGATGTTATTTTAGGGAGACATTCCATTTTTCCAATTTTGGGCATTAGTGATATTGAGGTAAGAAACATGTCCAATCTAGCCCAAGATTTGTGTACCTCCGAATAATATGTGAAATCTTTTTGAGTACCAGATTTAATTCTCCATGCATCTACAAGTGACAGTGTGGTTTGTAGTTCAAAAAAAGAGTTTGGCAATTTCCCCTGTCCCTTTTTGATCTTCTTGTCCGATTTTCTATCTTGTTCTGGATCAATAACACCGTTCCAATCTCCCATAATGATTGTGTGATCGTAGTCATATTGAGATATTGTGCTGTTGAGTTTCCTATAAAATTTGTCTTTGTTGTCATTTGGGGCATAAATTCCAACGAGTAATGTTTTCCCTAATTGCCATTTTATTTCTAGTCCTAAATAATGTCCGTTGGGATCATTAAACAGTTCTTTAGCTTCAAATCTATCATTAACATAAATAACAACTCCTTTCTTCCTTTTTTCTCCTGCTGATATAAATTCTTTCCCTAGCTTTGGGTTGTATAGATATTTCGTTTCTGTCTTCTTTATGTGTGTTTCTTGCAAACAGTATATGTCATATTTTAATTTTGTTAGGTAATGATACACTTTCTTTCTCTTTTGTGGGCTGTTTAACCCTTTGATGTTCCACGATAGGCATTTAATGTTTCTGTGAGCCATATTAAATCAAACTAATTGTGTTTGCGTCAGGTGTGTTGTCATCTTCCTTTCCTTTTTCTTCTTGATCTGCTTTTTCTAGTTCCTCAAGGAATTCCTTTGCTTTTTGTATTGTCGTCAATTTGACTCTTTTATCTCTATAGAAAAAGGATATTCCTTCGGGGTTTTCCCACCTGTATCTTATTTCGAGTTCTCTCAATTTCTTCGTCACCATCGAGTATTCCTTCCGTTTTTTCAAAATTTGGCCCGGAATATCCTTTAATAACTGTAACTCCATTCCTTCAACTGACAGTTTTGTTTCAAAATGTTGCTGTAGGATTTGTTCCTTCATTTGCGTTCGCACAAAATAAATAACAACATCGCGTGGAAGTTTCTTTTGCTTGGCGATCCAAGAGTTAATCCGGAACAATTTGTCAATTTCGAGTCCCATAAGTTCTTTATCTCTGCCTGTAAAATCTGAGAGTATTGTTGTTACGTAATCATACGTGTCCTCATCTTCCTGTTCTGGTAGTCCTCTTATTTTGAGACATCTATCTCTCATTTTCTGTTCCTGTATTGCTTTTTCTTCTATCAGTTCATTTCTTTTTACTGTCTCTTCTTTAAGTCTTTCTTCCAATTCTTGATTCTTTTTCTCTAGTTCTTTTACTTTACTTTTGACTTGTTTCATATCTGTGGTGAGTGTTATTAATGAATGTGAAAGTTCTTGTATATCTGTTCTTATCTCCTGTTTTATCTCCCCTTTCATCTTTTCCATATCTTGTCTCAATTCCTCTTTATTTCTTGTCATCTCTTGTCTCATTTGACGTAATTCTTCAAGTAGAAGGGTATTTGTGTCCATTGTTTTAGGCTCGAGTGATGGTCTCCTGGGTGGTTGTTGTTGTTGTTGACTTTTTGTTGCTTGTAGTCTTGTTGTTATTGACATTTTGTCTTGTTTTCCTAAGACTACCTCTTTACAGTATTCTTTAGAATGGTCAAAAGTTCTTAATATTGTATTAATGTTCACCGTAAATCCCCTTTCAATATATTTACGTAAAACGTATATCAAAAGATTTACCGTTCTTAAGTCTCTCTTTCTTTCTTAATTTCTTTTTTCTTTTTTCTTTTTAACAGCTCTATATACCAATTTGTAAATTAAATTCTTAAGTTTCCCTCCTCTCCCCTTCTAACTCAATTATTTATTTATTTTATCACTAATTGTTATTATTGTTATTATCATTTATAAAACATAAAAAAACACAAGTATTTTCAAATGAGCTCAAAATGTATTCACCATATTAAATAACCCCACAATTCTATTTAGTTTTGCACGATTCTATTCTTATTTCACTTAAAAATATTCTAAAGATACAGACCTATTATGATTTATATGAGAGAGTTCTTAATTCATTCACTTACTCCACTAAATACAGCTTCTACGTTGCTTTGTCTCTATACAGTCTCCTCTATTCTGTGATTCAAACATTTATTCCTCTTTTGTCCACCAGGAGTCACTATTGTAACATTTAACACTTTATCTTAAGTTGTCCACTGGGTGTCGCTGTTGCACTCTCTTTTATTCCTGCTGTTCCTTCCTTGAAGTTCCTCGTTGTCTTCTGTGGCGTTCTGGGCTTCTTACTTTTCCAACAAGTTCTACTTCCTATTTCCTGTCTTCACGTGGCGAGTGTCCTTGAAAACGCTGAGCTTAGATGGCTGTTGTCTTATAAGGTTAGCTTCTCACCCCCCAACCTCCTTTCTTTCTACTTCACCTCTATCTCCAATTCCTTCTCCCTTCCAACCACCAACCTCTGACTGCCTTTCTGCAAAATCTTTTTCCCTCCAGCCGACCTCCGTCTATTCCGCGACCTCCGACTCTTCTCCTCCTCTCTGACCGACCTCCCTCCGTTCCGCTACCCCCGGCGTCTCTCTCCTCTCCGACCGACCTCCGTCTGTTCCGCAACCTCCGGCTCCACTCCTCCACGACCGACCTCCGTCTGTGCCGCAACCCCCGACTTCTCTCCGACCGACCTCCGTCTGTACCGCAACCCCCGACTCCTCTCCTCCTCTCCGACCGACCTCCGTCTGTTCTGCGACCCCCGACTCCTCTCCTCTCCTTCCTTCCAGCCAGCCTCCGTTTATTCCACGACCCCCGGCTCTCTCTCTCCTTCTCTCTGGCCAGCTGTCGTCTGTTTCGCGTCTCCCGAGTTCCTCTTCTCCTCTCCAACCGACCTCCGTCTGTTTCTTAGCCCCAAACTCCTACTCCTTCCTTCCAACCGACCTCCAACCTTCTATTTCTTAATTCCCAATTCCTTCTCTTTCCCTCCAATCCGCCTCCTTTGATCTCATATCAATCTCCAACTCTTTCTCCTTTTTTTTTCAGATTATTTCCTTTTAAATCAGAGTCCTTTGCAACTTTGTATATTTTCCACCGCTTCTTTACACAAAGTTGGAACCCTTCTCCCCAGATCTGCACAATTGAGATCTGTTATTGTCCCTTTTGAAGTCGTTAAATTGAGATAGCTCCATCTTACTTTAAAGTATTTCTCACAGAGTAGGTTTTTTGTCAAAAGTTTCTGCTCCTCAGTAAAGGTTTTTAATATTGTTGTCTCTTATTTCTCCTTCTTAATTTGGTTAGTCTGGCGGGTCTGTGAGCCAATAATGGCGGCACAGAGAGTGGCTGTGGTCGTCCGCGGTCTCCTCTGTCCCTTACCCACTTTTGTTCTTCTTCTTGCGGTTTTCAGGGGCAGGAATCTGACCCTCGAGGACCCCTCTGATTCCCCTGTGACAAGGGGACAATTTCAGGGTATTTTCCCTCCGGAATTAAGTCCCTGGGCACCACTCCTGGCAGACGTCTTCCAGCTGCTAGCTAGAAGTGCGTCTAGGTAGACTCCATGCCAGACCGGAAGTCCTAAATGTTTCATATTTTTATTGCAACTCATTGACATTTTGAGTCTCTTTCTCTCTGGGGGTGGACTAGATGACCTCTGGTATACACTTAGGGACCCGACCCCGCTGTGTGCGTTGTTAGGACACACCTCTCATAATATTTGAGCTAATTAAAAATTCCCCTAATTTGATCCTTCCTAACATTGCCCTTTACAAGGGCATTCACTGGCCAGTTGAGAACAAACAGTAGTGCAAGAATTTTCAGCTCCTGGATGACCTCTGGAGATCCCAAAGGATACCTTTGTTGTTGTGAGTACAGCCATAGGTGCACAGCTGATCACTCCTAGTGTGGGGGGGGGGGGGGAGATGGATTTTGAAGTGGGTTTGGTCATTGTATAAGACAGGATGTTCCCTCTGCAATGACCGAGAAAGACATATGCAGGCATAAATTGGATTTAGCCCTGTGTATGTTACTAACAAGATGTCAGTCTCACTGTTTTTTTACCTTAAAAATAACCTTGACAGGAAGAAAATTGAAGGGGGAAAATAACACCATTTTTGGTACCCAGTTCCTGGAGTCATCCAAACATTCCCAAATGTCCATGAGCCTCAGGTCAACATCCACCACTGTTAAGTGAACCTGATGTTCTTTTTATGCATATGGAAAGGAACAGTTAGTTGCCTGTGATGGAGATACCTGCTTCTCAAGTTTCGAAAGCCATCCCTTTCCTATTACAAAAGTGCAAGATGCCTACTAACATTTTAAAGACCTTGGGAATTCAGTTTTTCTCCATATGTTCCAATCATTGCATGGAGCCCTATAAATTAATTGTCTGTTTCTGTAAGCAGCCTCCTGTGCAGATGGAGGTTGGATTAGCATGTGTGTATCTTGCCGATGCCTGTCCATTGCATTAACCACTTCTGGAAACCTGTCTACTCGGCAGCATAGGCTTTCCAATCATTAGCATGCTTCAGCTCCCTGGGAAATATAGATGAAAGGCTAACATTTCCATTAAGCAAGGCAATGCTTGCGGGAAATAAAGACTGAGATATTCTCACCAATAACAGAAGCAATCCAATAAGTCCTTCAAACAGAAAGTCACTTAATGAGTGAAGGCATGACCTGGCTTTAGCCAGATTATGGCTGTGCTGTGCTCAGAATATCCTTCAGTGGAACAAAAGTTTATTGGTATAAAAGCAATCCTCTAGGTTTGCCTGAAGAGATATTTTGGTGCTTCTCATAAGGTAGTTAATCATGCTTTCTTAGCACAAAATGACAATGGAGTAATTGAAAAAATGGCTAGCCACACTATATGCTGCAGATTTCAATTATTTTACAAAAATACCCCGCACCACAGCTTGAAAATCTGATCATCTCAACTGCCACATTTCATGTTAATATTTTCAATTGGATTAATAGGAGACTATGCTATTTACAGTCCAGACAAAGCTATTAATATGGTAGCCCTGCCCTTCCCCTTGGTGGCTTTATGTCTGTAATTCTTCTGATTTTTTAATTGGAAAAGTCACTTTTGGAGTAAACCTTGCATAATCCTGGGGCTTATAAATGGTGTAGTCCAAACTATTTTGCAAAATGACACAATGATCTTTTAAAGATGGGACTTATTAAAGCCACCTTATGTCCTACACTGGGGAAAGGATAGGATAATAGCAACTAGAGATGCCAGGAGTTTGGAAGTGATAGGAAGGTGCTGGAGTTATATGTGCATTGTACAACTTTCTCTGCAGGGAGAACATTGGTTCAAAGGGTGTGATCTATAGCAGGGCTAAGACTTTAACCCCTAATTGGTGAATAATTATGGTGCAAACAGTCTGGGACTCCTCATTTTCATCTGCCAGTCTTTTTATTACCCCCCTCCCCACCTTCCCCATGTAAATGTATCAGAGGTTTTTAAATTGTTTATTCATGTAATTTTAAATCTTAACTAGTTTAATTCTTTTTTAAGGGGGGATATTATGTATATATTGTTGTATGTTTTTAATATGCTGTGTGTCACTTTGATTGTTTTCACAAAAAGCAGGATATAAATAAAATTGTATTATTTTATTTATTTTATTTAAGTTTTTCCTCTTTGTCTGCTCTTTGGACTCACTATCATTTAACACATTTCTTTGCCACTGGGTAGGAATCATGTGGCAGTCCAGATGTTGTTGGAGTGCAACTCCAGCATTTCTCACCAATGGCTACATCTGCTAAGGAAACTGGGAGTTGCTGCAACATCTGGAGGGCTGAATAATTGCCTTCCTTGCTTTATCATTTCCTGAAAGTCAACTTATGCCCCCCCCCCCCCCCCGCTCACCTTTTATAAAGTCTTACTATCGCTCTTCACCTTTATTGAGTTTCTCTTACTGGAGATCATTCTGCATGCTACCTTATCTCCATGGCAAATTGTTTTTGTATAGAGGCTCATCTTTAAAGCTTTGTGTGAGCACATATAAATTCTGCTAGTCATACAGAGATGTTTTTTCCCCACCAGTGCCAGATATTCCTGGATATGTCTTTGGTTTACTTGGAAACATCCACAGAAATTACATCTACAATGCAGAATTAATGCAGTTTGACATCACTTTAACTGCCATGGCTCAGCACTATGGAATTCTGGATTGGTAGTTTTGTGAGATATCTAGCCTTCTCTGTCAGAGCACTCTGCTGCCACAACAAACTACAAATCCAAGGATTTCATAGAATGGATCCCTGACAGTTAAAGCGGTGTCAAACTGCATTAATTCTGTAGTGTGACACCACCCTAGTGTAAAGGATCTGTGTAGTATGTTACAGTGAAACAGAGAAGTCAACACAGAGAAGCATCTTGCCATGAGAATGCAATACTGGTTCATAACATTCATGCTCTCCAAGACTCTAAGGGTTTTTGTGTTCTTTACAGTGGGGCAGCAGTAAATTTTGATGTGCAGGCACTCATGATAAGTCCCTACAGTCATATGCCAATGGTGACTCCAAAAATGCAGGCATCTGTGTTGAGCCATATTGACAAACCAGTTTTAGCAGTTTTCATCACCACCAGAAGCCAGACGTTTGTAACAGTAACCATCCACTTCCAATACATTGTATTAAAAAAGGGAATGTTCATAACCATACATTCTTGCTAAGAAAACCCATTTCTTCCAAGCTACTGTGGATTCCATGTCAGGGGACTGATGAAACCAATTCAGGTTAAGACCAGTCTTTAAAGAGTCTATTCAAGCTGCTGAACCTATTTTGGGGTACCTTGGATTGCTCCTTTAAAGTTAATTTTAAAACCTGAAGCAGACTCATTACACTACTGAGATGGACTCCACCAGCTACTATGATTTTGCAGGTTCGGTCTTTTCTCTTGAAGGCTTATATAACTACTTTCAATTAGTTAGGATTTGTTCCGTCTTTCACATAACTGAAAAAATCATTTAGTTTTCAACAGCAAAGCAGGTTCGCTGAAAGATGCGGATGGCATTTATTTAAGGGAAAAACTTTACCAGATAGAGTACCAACCTGATGTGAATAATTCCTAGCCTTCCAACCTACTCCCCCTTTCTTGCCCTATGATATATTTTTAAACTGCTCCATGTGGATGAACTGTGTTTTACAGATCTAGTGAATTAATGCATTAAACTCTCTGGTGGTTTGTATATAGAGAACTCTCTCATAAAGTGTGGCACAAAAAAGAAATGTATAACAGACCTCCATAAACTTAAATGTCCTAGTACAAGTAAACTCTTATCAGGGATATTTTTAAAGAGCTATCTCCAGAAGCAGGACTGGATTGAAACTTCAGAATTAACTCTTATATTTTAAGATTTATAGTCCATTAGGAGACCTATTTAATATTTCCTTTCCTTAGCGCCTAATGGCCCTTTAAAAAAATGAGAATACCTATTAACCACAATGTTACTTACAGCCATGTTAAAAGAAGTTGATTAATCCATGCACTGAAAGTATGGCAACTCCCGATTTCCGTCTTTCTTTCATAGTAACCTTCTGAAATTGAGTTCTAGTAACATTTACATTTGCAAATAAACACCATGTGAGAAATGCTCATTTAGGATTTTTTTTTTTAGAGTAGAAACAGTGGCACGTTGGCCATTAGTAATTGTGAATGCAAGAGGCCTGGTGTGCTAGATTTTCCTATAAGAAGCAATGGAACCTGCCATGAAATGATTTTGCAATCCATTTCATTCAAACCCACTTTACACTACAGTATGTAAAGAAGAAATAAGCATGAACCACTTTTCTGAATACAACAATCTGTATTCAGAAAGGTATATATTAGATGCACTTATACACACCACACACCTTGATAAGTGTTGGCCTCAAACATGAAATGTAAATAAGATAAAGATATGTAAATAAAATAAATGCTGATTTTAGAAGAAACAAATGGTGGAATGGTGTAGACAGAAGCCTTGGAAGAACAAAGGACTTGGCAATGATTTCCTGGCTTCATCTTGGCAGGGGATGTTACAGGCCTGAGTGTTTCTTCCCTCTTGTTGTGCCATACAGGTTATCTGAATGACTACATCACTCGAGATGAACCTGCTTGATTTTTAAACATCTGTGAGGGAGAGCTTTCTCTCAGTCTTATCACCCTTACAGCCATGTTTAATGAAGACAATGGGTGAGAGCCTTTTCCGTGGATGCTTCCAGGCTTTGGTACTTCCTCTCTTCATGAGCTTGGTTAGTTCCTTCTCTGATCCCTTTCCACTGGTAAGTAAATACCTTTTTTTCTTTACAAAGACTCTCACCATTAACTGGACACTGCAGAAAGACTTTTAACTGGGGTGTATTCTACTTTTTATAATCATTATTTTTCAATTACTTTTTTAATTGTTGTAAATCAATGTTTTAAGGTAATTATTAATTTAATTCAATTTAATTTAATCTGTGCATTATGCCATGTATTAATTTTATTTTAATTTATCTTGTAAGCCACCTTAGATCCCAAAATACATATGTATAGTGGCTTGAATCCTGTTGGTGCAATTTGATAGCAGGTGCACTTTCCCCTGAATCAAACAGGGATGGCGAAGGAAGGCAGACTCAGGTCAAGTGTTTCATCATCTGAGCATAATGTAAATATTCCCCACCAACTAACCCCCTTTTCTATCCAGGCTAAATCATACCATGCTATCTCCAACCCCACTTCACAATCCAAGCCACCTCAAAACAATTCTCCAGGCACAGACCTACTCAAAGTCAGCCACGTGCAGCCTCATCCCCAAGCACTACAGCCAAGCAAAACTACAACAGCACTCTAAGCACACTAACCCCAATCCATCATCCCCATACAAATCACACTATACAGGTATTCATTGACAGAACCAACCAATTAACCTTGGTTCTGACATATACCCACTTACCTGAAAGTAAGGCCTAGCTCAGTGAAACTTACTTCAGAGAAAGCATTAACTGCTCTGCATGCTCTACAGAGTAGATTGTACTGCTAGTGAATTTCTTCAGGGAAATACCCATGCCAGTCTATTTCAGCATAAGAAGGTATAATTGAATTCATTAGCACCTTTGAGATTAACTGGTTTATTCTAGCATGAGCTTTTATGGATATATAACTGCATGTGCAGCTGATATTCAATGCATGTTAAAAAGTGGACTGATAACCACAAAAGCTCATGCTCAAATAAACTAGTTAGTCTTAAAGGAGCTACTGGATTTTGTACTTCAGAGAAGATTGTACCATGGGAGCTTATCCCATGAGCTTTTAAACTCGGTTTACCTTTCCTAAATTCAATCCTTAATTTGGGAGGCAGCCGGGCCTTATCAGACATAAATCACCACCAAAATTGCTGCCATGGTCCGTCCCGGATGCAGTCTGAGTTGAAGCTGCACCCATCCTGGCTCTTTTTCTACTCAGAATCTTCCGTCATTACAAAATGGTCACCAAAGCAGCTTAGAGGACTTGGGCTGCATCCGGGACAGACTGCAGTGGCAATTTCAGGGGCAATTTATGTCTGATAAAACCGGCTGCCTCCCAAATTGGAACTGAATTCGGGAAATGTTAACCAGCTAAAAAGCCTATTGGGTAAGCTCCGTGGCCTAGTTCACAACTGAATTTCGGAGACTACAATTATATGCTGATTTACATGTGAAGGAGGGCCACAGAATCCAGTGCAGCTTTGTTCTGCACTAGAACAATCCTTTGGGGGAGGAAAGACACAGATGACTAGGTAATCTGTCACTGCACTGCACTGACTACATTGTGGCTCTGCTTAATTGTAGAATTGACCTCTATGAATAATGAAGCCAATGTATTGTTCAACTGTTTTGCTGTTTCTCTTTTACAGCAGTAGTGAGGCCTGTAAAGAAGGAATATGGAGTTGTAACAGCAGCTTGGATGGATCATTATATTGGAATAACTTGTAACACTCCTCTTATGGCTTTTACTGAGTAAAGTTTTGGTGCTGAAAATCCTATTTTAAATACACATACTCCCATTATTAAAACACTAATTTCTTTCAAAGACCCTACCTATAAAAAGTATTATTTTCAATAGAAGACTTTATCAGTTTGAACTAAGACTAGTAAAAGCAGCTTTTTGGGAGGTGGGAGTGGGGTTCTGTGTGCATATGTATGCCGTTTTATTTATTTTTTAAATTGGTTGGATTTGAGAGATTGTAGATTAAACATGTTACTTTTGCCCCTGATGCTTGCTAACCATAATACTGAGTAAAATTATTCACTTTGTGGAATATAAAGAAGATGCATCCATTTTGTAATCCTCAGTGAGATAGAGTGTCTATCATTGAAGAAATGGTCAACTGCTACAAGATACTTCATATTTTAGGACTTCTCTGAGAAAAATCATTTGCTCTGTTTCCCCCTAAACCCTTTCTTTTTGTGTAACCCCAACATTTTTGTGCAGAAAGCTTTTTTTCATATTTCTTATGCAAAATATTTTCATATTTTCTTATGCACAAAGTTTTGCACAGAACAAGTGTTTGCACAAAGTTTGTTGTGCAAATCAGTTTTGTTTGTAAGTGCAAAAACCCTTCCAAAAATTCAAAAAAACTTGTCATCTTTCCCAGTGAGGTGAAAATTTTCAAAATTATTCAGTTTTGTAGGCAAGAATGAAACATGCAATAATTTGCATCTCTTTCCTCTTCTAAGTGAAGAAGCAACTTTAATGGCTGCTTCCTTCTTTCAGAAATCAAACCCTCACCAATTCTTTTCTTGTCTGTATTAATGATGGCTCAAAACATAATGAACCTATTTCATTGAAATAAAGCATTTCAAACCAAAGAGATGTTGAATCCCTTTGAAAAATGTCTCTTTTGAACATTAAGGGGACAATAGGAAGGAATCCTTGAAGATTTCAATAGAAAGAAGATGCTTGAGCCTGAAGGGGATGTTCTGCAAAGGTTGGATGCAGGATAATCCCCCCACCAAGTTCATTAGCAATTTGAAGAGACCATATTATTACAGACATATCTGAGGTTACAAAGAAAGGGTTTAGATTTATATATGCTTTTTTTTTTTTGAATAATAGAAGTTCATGAATGTGTTTATTTAGTCCACTCAACTTAGTAAATTAAGAAATGAGGGTGGGGGAGAAGAGGAGAAACTCAGCTGGTGGTAGTCATTTTGACCTGTCTGAAAACATCTGGAGATGCTTCTCATTTCCTTCTTCTTTAAAGTGTGAGATGAAGGCAGGGACCCTTGTGATGGCTCAAAGAGATGCCTGCCTTCACTTCAGTTCAAGGAGGAACATGCTTGTTTTTGCAGAGAGCAACTTGAAAACATTTGTAGCTATTAAGTGCTCAGCAAGCATCTGCCTCCATCCTGCTGACAGTGTTAACTGGGAAAAGTGGCCTCCACAGCAGTGGTACATCTGTGCTTGCAAATGCTTAAGGGCTCTTCAATAAAATATGCAACATTACCCATTGATATCTCAAGTGGAGGTCACCTAAACCAAGCAGTGGTTGGTCACATTGGAACCGCAGCAGCAGGAGAAGTAGCAGCAGCAACAGCAACTGTTGTGATAATGAATGCCTATAGTACAGTGCTCTGCAGAATTAGATGATGTCTTTGTGGTGGCAGAGGGTCGTTTCTCAAGATTTCAGTTTAGTTCATGACTTTCTTTGCTATTCGTTCTAGTTTCATCTGAGAAAAGTAAGTCCCAACTTGACCCAGTCTGACTCCCAAGTAACTTCATCTTTTATCTGGAAAGTGGAAGGAGTGGCAATAGGATGGTAATTAAATCTGACTGATGGCTTGTGGGGTAGGGTGAGGGTCTGAACCCATGGGAGAGAGCTTGGGCACTCTAGTTGTGGAATGCCCTCCCCTTGGAGGACTGACTGGAACCAATGCTGGTTTTGTTCTGGCACCAAGTGAAAACATGGCTTTTTATTAAAACATGTGGGGCCTAATTCATATATTTCAAAATGAGCATGTACATGATTCTATAGTGTGTTCATCTTTTTAATCTATTTCAACTTGCTAAGCAGTTACACATCCTTTTACTTTCTTTATATTATTTTAGTGTTTTAATTCTTAAACTGTTGTGACTCGCTTAATTTGATTTTACTTATGTGCCACTCTGAGGTCTTATGTTATAACATGGGATAAAATTGTTTTAATAAGTAAATAGACTGGTTGCAGTATCAACTAGTGGTTTCTGGTGGAGGGTGATGAATTTGCTCTAAGTTTTAGTTTGACCTTTAAAGGAGCTATCCAAATTCTGACCCTTTTTGGGGGGTTTGGTTGGGACTTTGAACAGATCCTTGAAAGTCTGCATGAAAACCTGTACCAGATCCGCTGATATAAAAGCTATCAGTCACTCCTGGCTGGTAATAACAACAATAAGCTTGGTATTCATATAATGGACAAAACTGAGGGCTGTCTTGATTTGACATTCTCCCCGGCTGCCCCCAGTGCTAATCAACCAAGCAGTGGGAAAAGAGGAGGCATATCATGGAATCTGAACTTGCCAGGAGAGAAAGTTTAATCATCTCCACCCCAAATGCTTAGATAGTTGCACTATGTATGTGTGTGCTTGTGCATTCACTTATGTATATGAGAGAAAGTGGCCCCCAACTTGCTGTTCATTGCTCTAAGTAGTCCCCAGGAATAAAATATTGACTACCTTTGCTGTGGAATTTGTATCCAGAATCAGTACAGCAGGAGAAAGTCAATGCACTCAGTCTGTGGCAATCCCAGGTTGATATACGTATGAGAGATAGTACTGGATCTCTGAAATAGAGTTAAAAATGGCAAGGCAAAAAGATGCACAACAACCAGTCTTGTATCCACCAACCCACTGTTTCCAGTGCAGACAAGAAGCAAGCTTAATCTTCTTTGTAAAACATATAATGGTAGCTTACAATCCTTTTCTACAATCAAATATGTGATCTCATGGAGAAGAGAGAGAGAAAGAGAAAAAGAAAGTGGCTGCAGGTTAGAGGGATGAAGGAAGAGAGTGAGTGTGGTAAAACAAGCAGACAGAAAACCACCACAATATATACTAGTAGTGATGAATATGGACATGCAAGTCTAACAGATATCCATTTAGATATTTCCAGGACAGAATTGCTAGTTTTGTGCAGAGCCAGTTGAGGGAAGATGCTTCTGAGGTGTCCAAATGGAAATTCAGCTGCCATAGATTTCCAGGGGACTTGTGTTGAGTCTCAGCCCAACTGTAAAACACATGTCAAACCTTTGAGTCCCTAGGCCTATGATATTTGTTGGCATGAAAGTTGTTGCTATGCTTTTGGGAATGTTTGTTGCTCTGCCTTTGTTGTATCAGGCAGAGCCCTTGCGTGGAAAGGGGGAAATGCCTTGCAACAAAAGAGCAAAAATGAAAAGAAAACAAAAAAAAACCCAGAACTATTTTAGCCCTAGGATTTCAAATTCATAGTTCTAGCAGTTCTGTGTATGGATTCTCAAGTACAAGATGTCATGGAAAGCTAAAGAAATAAAATCTCAAAACAGAGTTTACTATCTCACAGAAGCTTCTTCCAAATGGAAGATAGCTATGAAAGTTGGAAGAAAGTTTCTGCATCCTGCTTATGACATTTTCTATGGGGATGTCATTGAGGCCCTTTTTTCTTTCTTTACCTGTTTATTCACATCATTTATATTCTGCCTTTCTCCCAAGATGGGACGCAAGGTGGTTTCCAAATATAGTAAATTAAAAATGTTTTCAATAAAATTTAAAAAATAAGTAAATGTCCACATTAAACACCAGAAAATCATTTAAAGGCCACACAAAATTTAAAAACAAATAAATTAAAAAACCCTTTCTGCTTAACCCTTAAAAACCTGCTTAAATAAAAATGGCTTTACCTACCTGCAGAAGGAAAGCAGGGAGGGGCCAGTCTAGCCTCCCATATTTCCTAAATGGTTAGGGGCGGGGAGGAGTGTGCCATGTATTCAGTTCATTGACAAAGTAAACAAATCTCTCTCGCTTGAGTTTATTGTCACATTTTAAAAATATTTATTTTAAAATTCCACTTAGTCATACAACTGGGATCTATACATCAAGGGGGAACACTCTTGAGACTTTCGGCTGCTTCTAGACTGCAAACACAGTCAGCCTGAGACAGGATGGCTAAGGGTCAAGAAAGATGAGTTGAAGAGAATCAGACTTTAAGTTTAACTGAAGAAGACATCCTGCCTTCCCAATCTCTCTCACCCATGAAACACTTGTGTGCTTGTGCATATGTGTGCTTAAAATAAGGTAGGTAATTTTTGGAAGAAAAATAATGTTTTGTTCCATTTCATTTAATATGCCCCACTTCTCTTTCTCAATCTGATCTTAGATGTTGCAGTAAAGCTCTTCATTTTACTCTGTCAAATTAACACAAAAGTGACAAGAAAAATTTGATATGGACATTTCACATGGACTTATGTCAAGCTTATGATAGTCTCTTGGCAACTTATGCTATGTGCTGGCTATCTGCTTAAAGACTATTAACTTATATATAGCCATTGCCATCTGCAGGGTAAAGCATGCCCTTGTAAACCTACATTTTGGTTAAGTAGTTAGAAAGTGCACAAGAAGCTTAAGCTGATGTATAACTGCAGCTGCACATGATTGACTAGCCATAGGCAAGGAACTGAAATGTGCAGCAACCTGAAGTTGCCAACATCAGTCCAAAGGTTGTGTGAATTAACTCTGAGCCAGTTGCTTAGAACACCCTCACACATTTTTCCAGATATCCTGTTTTGGTGGTGTATTGCTAAATTGAGGGCAACTTGTTTTCTGCTCTGCTTGCTGAGCTCTTTCCGCGTGTACCTTGTTAATTGTTTATGTTCTTTGAAAGCTATGAGGCCTTAAAACTATGAGCTATGTGCTTTACCTTCCCGGTTTAATTCATTTTATGTAAGGCATATCTATTAAACATGAACATAACAGGAGAGCCACTATATATACAATCCTTCCAGATTTTTCTAGTTTACCTATTTTGGTTGATTTTTTTAAAATCAGTGAATTGTTTTCCTATCAGACAGAAGACCATTTAGAACAGGGAAGGGGAATTTGTAGCCTTCCAGATGTTTCAGGTCTATGAATCCCACCAGCCCTAGCCAGCAAAGCCAATGTATGCAAAGTAGATGCAGTTCAAAAACATCCAGAGGGCCACAGTTGCCTACCCCCAATTTAGACTATAGACCCTAGAAAGTAGCAGAGTAACTAAAAATAATAGCTGAACATGTGGTGTTTTATTAATAAAAACACTTGACATATTTTTCCTATGCTCTTATGTCCTTCAGGGGGCCTATATAAAAAGTGAAAAAAGACATCACAAATACATGACATTCAGTCACCTAAGAACATTATTATATCTGTCAATTGCTTATAGCTTTTACATACCAATGTAAAATCACAGCTAAAAAGGGAACACCAATTATAGGTTTTTAAAAAACCACACTGGGTTCCTTAGCTTTCAAAAGGGCATATTTTCCATATACTAAGCCTTGGTCTGCACAGGCCAGAATACTCTGGGAGCAGCCCAAAGTATTCTGGCTCCAGAGCTGTCCCACTATTACCTGGGGCCCTCCATTGCAGTGCCAGTCTGGCTATTCGCATGTGCATCCTGTGCCCCCTGATGAGGGTGCTGCAGCAGTGAATCACACACACTGAGGTTGGAGCAAGGTGTCCTTGGCTGAGTGCCACATAGCAAGCTGCTTTTTTCTGACCCCAGAGTGAGTGACTGCTGTAGTAGCAGGCATGCGGGGGTGGCACAGAGAGCTGCATTGTAAACAGCCTTCTAGCATAACAACGGAGAGCTCCAGATCTTTCAGGAAGATCCAGAACAAAACATGAAAAGGAGTATATGGCAGGTTTGGTGCTGAACTGCCATGCGTCATCTGGACTCCCTGCTAGGAGGATGGTTGGGGGGATGGAGGGAGACATTTTATTTAACCTGTGTCAACAATGAATAAGATATGTATCCTTTTTCTCTTGCTGATTTCATTAGATGCTCCCATGCCTTTTTTAGGGTCTAACTAAAAGTGACATGAAGCATATATTCCACAAAGGGAACTTAATAGTGCTACTAAAGATATATTCTTTCCAGAATCATTTAAACTTTGTTGTACTTTGGAATGCTGAAGTGTGATAGGCAATGGCCACAATTGCTTTTGGGCACCCTATTTGACATGATGAAGTTCAGATGGCTGCCTTGTTTACTAGGGAGCTCTGTAGTATGAAACAGATTGGAGGTGGCTGGAATGCAAGTGGTTCCAGACTCATGAGGGTGATAAAACACATTATTGTGACTACTGTGTGGTGGTGAAGGCAACAAAAAAAAGAGAGAAGCTTTGTTATCTCAGTTGTGCCCTCAAGAAGATGAACTTTTCACATTTCAAATTTACTTCCATGCACCCCAATGAATCTAATGTTCAAATCTTATGGCTGGATCCACACCTTCTGTCTTTTCTCCATTCCTAGCTCTGTCACACTCTGGGGGTGTTCTCACTGGCTTATACTCCATGTTACAAATCGAATCCAAGGTACATCGTTCCTATTAGAAACCACATTAAGTCTAGAACAGTTCTAGAGCAACCCGCAATCGTTCCCACTAAAATGCGATTCGTCAATCGGATTATAATTAAATCCGTGTTAAAGGCGTATAACCCGTGTTAAAAAAATAGAAGGGTCGAACCTACATTTTTTCCTTGATTCGGGATAGGATTCGGAGTATGTAAATAGGAACGTTTCGGCCTTTGAATCGGGTCAACTGGATGGGAGGAGCGGAGTGCGATGGGCTGGCCTGGGGGTGTCACCTTCTTTGGTCTCTTTCTGCATCGCTAGCACCATTTTCTTCCATTCGCATAATAGCCTTTCCTCCGGTGGATTGCAACCTCCCCTCTGCTCCTCTTTCATAAACCGACATGTGAGGAGAGCCATTGAACACCATTTTTAACTATTCTTTCTTTTTCACCTCTGCCTGAGCACCAGATGGGCTTTGGAGGACAGCCCAGAGATCAATGGAGCAGCCAAAGTGAATTTGGGGAATTCATGGCTCCCAAGACTGCCCATTCTATTCTATTTCAGTCTGTTTAGCCAGTGTTTAAATCTCTCTATTCTATCCATCCATCTGTATGTATCCTGTCTGTCTCTCTGTCTGTCCAACCATGTATGTATCTATCTACCCATATACATCCATCCATCCATCCATCCATCCATCCATCTGCCCATCTGCCCATTCAATATACTTGTCCAGTACATCTGTCTGCCTGTCCAACCATGTATCTGTATATCTATCTATCCATACATTCATCTATCTATCTGTCTGTCTGTCTGTCTGTCTATTTAACTATCTATCAATCTGTCTATCTAACTATCTACCTATCCAGACTGTCTGTCTGTCTGTCTATCTGTCTGTCTGTCTGTCTGTCTGTCTGTCTGTCTGTCTGTCTAGCCAATGTACCTATCTAATTAGTCTGTCTGCATGTCTCTCTCTCTCTCTTTCTCATAGCATAGTAATCGCCAGCGTGTTGAAAGGGGTTTGAGCGCTGGATTATGACTCTTTGGTCACCTTGGGCCAGTCACAGTCTCTCAGCCTCTGGTGATGGCAAAAGCCTGCTTACTGGAATCCTATTCTATTACTCACTATTCTTAGATAGCTCTGCAGTGATTGATATTTATACTGTTTGATACTGATGTGGTGGTTTTCTATAGGAGATTTTCAATGTTTATGTCAATAAAAAAAACTTATGCTTTGTTTATATGTTTTATTCTTAGGTCATGGCCAGTTTTGCAGAGTTACGATTTCCTCAAGTTGTTGGACAAATTGATGGGTGCCATATCAAAATCATTGCTCCTGCTCATCAGGGTGCGCAATCTTTCCCAAAGATTCTCTCACCATGGGGTGGACAAAGCGAATTTAGGGAACCGAAGCTCTTTCCAGAGGAACTATGGGATGGGTTTCGCAGGAAATCCCTGCTTCATGGCTCCCAAGACAGCCCAGGGAGCACTCTTCCCCAAAGAGTCTCTCCCCATGGGGCGGCCAAAGCGAATTTAGGGAACCAAAGCTCTTTCCTGTGTCTCCCCAGATTGGGAAAGAGAGATGGAAAGGCTCTCCCCACACAGAGAGGGGAGGTTGCAATGGGGGGGGGGAATAGAGCCTTTCCATCTCTCTTTCCCAAATGGAATCTGCCTTCTCCTCCAACCCTGGAAAGAGAATCTTTGGGAAGAGTGCTCCCATCCCATAGTTCCTCTGGAAGCAGCTTTCCCTAAATTCGCTTTACCTGCAGCTTCCCCCAGCCTGGGGTCTTTTTCCAAGGCAGCAGAAGTGCTTTGGGGAGGCAGCTTTCTCTCCCTCAACCATCCTTCCCCACGAATAATTGCAGGACTCGGCACTTTAAGCACCTCCTCATTGGCTCTTTTATAACAAACCGCGAAATTTTAAAATGACGTTATGATGACGTTGCTTTGATTGACAGCCCCAAAATGGTGAGTGGGAACGAAATATGGCTAAAACTGGTTTATATAAACACCGTTTTATTTGAATAGGAACGAAAGAGGATCACTTAAAGCGAATCAGTTGGTAAATGAGAATGAAGAAAAAAGTGATTTGGAACACGGGATAAGACCTGGGTTATTTTGAATCGATTTAACTGATACCGGTGTATTTTAAAGCATTATAAATCGCAAGTGGGAACACCCCCTCTGTGTTTACAAAGGCCAAAAGTTTGCAGACATTAACAGAGTAGAGCAGAACAGCAAGTATGGCCCCACTACCCTGATTCATATGAATGAGGTTCTGTGATGGAAAAGGGATGACTAGGATGCAAGAGTGACTTATTTTTACAAATGCATTCTATGGAAGACAAAGAGCATTAAAACAAAAACAAAAAAACAAACAAACAAAAAACAGCACCACAGATTTGCAAAAGAGAATTTAACTCTGGGGGAAACAAATGAGAAGACAAAAGTTTGTTTGTTTGTCTTTGAAGCTGCCTGTTTGCCAGTGGGGTAGGGACAGCACTCAAGACTCATTTACAATTCAAATGTGGATTGGGTTCTAAAGGACAATTTGGAGCGGGATGTGCATCAGACATATCCTCTGGGTGATAAAGATAGGACCACCCAGGCTTCAGCTGATATTAGTGTTTGCTTATCGTTAGAAGGAAGCTACTCTCCAATTAAAAGAACCTCCTGTCTAACTAGACATTAACTGGTTATATACCCTGTAGTCTCAGTGTTAATAGCTTTGACCTCATTCAGCTTTATCTTAATCTGTTTGACAGAACAAGTGAACTCTTGGTTACACTATCCAGGATGACTTTCTTTCCTCCCACCACATTTTTCTAAGAGTGACAGAGCTACCTATTGTAGATTGAATGAAAGGCTGTCCTCAGCCCTTCCCAAGCTATAAGGCTAAGTATATGAAAGGCAAAACCCTTGTGACTGATGCTCTTTCAACAAAAGCAGATTCCCGTTTGCCAATGATAAGAGGCAAAGTCATATGGCAGTGTTTACAGAACAGGGCAGGAACAGCAAAAGCATTAGTGATAAAAGAGCTAATCTTATTGTTTCTCTAAATGAGGGAACAACCTTTTCTATTTACAGTCACACAAGGCTACACAATACATCCTCCATTACCCTATACTTGGACTTTAGGCTGCAAAATATTTCCCAGATTTTGAGAGCATACACAACACAACTGAGGCAATACCTAGCTCTGTCCTCACAGATCCTTGCTGCCATTTCCAACTTCTGCTGCCTGAGGAAGCTGCCTGCTTCACTCTGTCTCATGTATGAGTGGGGGAAAAAACATGAATCACTAGATGGTGCTGGATTGAAACTTTCAACAGTCATCACTCTTGGTTATACTGGCTAAGGCTGCTGGGAGTGGCAGTCCAATGACATCTGGATGGCTGCATAATTCCCACCTATGGTCTAGGGGTTAGGAGTGGCCCTGCAGTAGAATAAACACTTTAATAAATTTAACCAACAAACAATGTAATAAATCTCTTTGCCTTACTAACATGAAACTAGAACTCAATGGGAAGATGGAAGGAAGCAGTGGGAAGGGATGTTTCAGAGGCCTTCTCCATTATAATGTCATCTTCCAGCGCTGCTTTGAAATGTTAATTTAATTTAATTTTGGAAGAGACCGCTATTTAACATGAAAAACCTACTTCAAATTATGTAGGCACTGGTCATCATTAGACTTGTGATTGTCCTTCTGTTTTCATAAGAGAGGTTATATGTTATTAATTCCTGAAAAACAACTATGTGTATTGTGTAACAAGGGTAGACAGTCATCTACCCTGTAAACCTGTCTTTTTACAACATTCTGTGTCTATGAAATAAAGCTCTTTGCATGGATAACCATTGAGCAATGTGGGGTGGTAGAGGTATTTTGCCTCTTTTCCTTTGTGGTGGGCAGGTGTCTTAATTTTAAAAGGAAAAGAAATGAAGAGCTTTTGCCACCGACACTCATCTTGGGTGTATGGAAAATACTCCCATGAGTCCAGTATAGTTATGCATAGCCAACCCATTTAGATTAGGTGTGTGGAAAGTGCAGCCCATAGAGCACATGTGGCTCCTGGGGCCTTCATGCAGTCCCTGAAGGCTTCCAAAGGCCCCAGGATAACTTTTTTTTTTTTTTTTAAAATGCCCCCCCCCCCCACAACAGTCCCATAAAGGGCTCATGTAAAATGCAGTGTTTTTGCTTCCACAGTCCCTAACCCACCCCCCATGCTTTAAAAAGTTTTTAATACCTTGAGGAACTGACCAAAAATAAGCCAAAATTGAAAGTGACATGGTATTGGTTCTAGTCATGTCATACAGACCTGTGCTTTGAGGTGTGTGTATGTGATAAATGATGGCTCCAACCTTCTCTGCAGTTGCCTTTCCTTCAGCTAGGCTGCAGAAATAATCCATCTTGACACCACTTTAACTGCTATGGCTCAATGATACCAAATTCTGGGAATTGTAATTTTACAAGTTATTTAGTCTTCTCTGTCAGAGAGCTCTGGTGCTACAACAAACTACAGATCCCAGGATTCCATAGCATTGGATCACGGCAGTTAAGGAGGTATCAAACTGGATAATTTCTGCAGTGTGGATGCAGTTTTACAGTTTTCTTCTCAAGACCAGGCAAAAGCATCATGCTCTCTGAGAAAAAGGACAAGTTAGTGCCCTTTTCCCTATTCCATCTAAACAAGATAAATCCTATCAGTATAATGACACAGACAATATTCCCTGGGGTACTTGAGGATACCGAGTCAACATGGATTGTCAATGTAATGGGGCTATTGCTGCTGCTGCATGTCTTGAAATAATTTGTTCAGAGGGAGTTTGTCATTGCTCTGGTCTAAAAGTGAGAGAGTGTGACTTTCCTGAGATCATTCAGTGGGTTTCCATAGCCAAGTGGAGATTTGAATCCAGGTCTTCCAGCACCCAAACCACTGCATCATGCTGGCTCTTTATGGGAGGCCATTAGTACAATTCTGTTCCCTCATCACATGTAGGATAAATATAGGGAGAAAAAAGAAAGGTGGGCCTCATATAATACATACTATGAGATTATGTTTCTAATAGCAACTGTGTGCGTGTGTGTATTTAAAAAAGACACCTGAAAATAGGATAAACAGCCTAACATTAGTTCTAGATTGTCCCATTTCATCAGCCTAATAAAAAAAAAATCTATTACACAATTACACCTCTCTTTAAAATCCTTTCTGCTCTAGCTCCACAACTCATCATTTGAAATGTGTCTGCACAAGGGCAAAAGCAAGCTGGCAAGCGGATGTTTTACTCTTGAACAGAAATGAGTTGGCAACATTTCCATCCATGATCTGTGGCAGGGCAATTCAGCTTCCGTCACTGAATGGACAAAGCTGCCTGCCCCTGCTAACTAGAGATAGGAATTAAGCCACAAAACTAATGATCTGTATGGGAAGCAAGGAGACATTCTCCTTCACTGATTTTTTTTTAAATCTAGTATTTATCCTCACTATGTTGGTTTGAAAAAAAAAAGGTCACTACAGTGCAGCTTTTTTCAGTTATGGTTGGTCTGACTCATATGAGTTAATTTCGGCATGGAGTAATCTGTCGGCTGGAGGCCTGAAGGTTTTCATTAGTTGGAGATGTCCTATCCATTTCCATGTGTTGGGCATTTTAGCCTGTATTGGGGGTGGGCAACTCCCAAGGGTGAAAACAAGACATGAAAGAAAACTTTCCAATGGGCAACATGTGAGGGACAAATACCCATCTGTGTCAAAGTAGCATCAAATGTTTAGAAAGGTTCTTTTTTTTTAAAAAAATTGGCCAATATACTGAACAATCGCATACACATAGTAGAGGTGAACAAGTGGTCTGAATCCAATCTATGTTGATTTTGTATGTATACAGTTCAAAAACGGTCTCTTGTCTGTTTCTGGGAGGAAGGATGGCTCCTGGCAGTATTACATGATGGAGGCATTTTGTTCTTCTTCATAGAAAATCCCATGGAGGGACAGCATGGCCTTATATCATATCTTCCAGGACCTTTTGCAGGCCCATTTCCAAGGTAGATGCTCCAGATACTCTAAACAGCTATAAGCTGATTTTAAAAAGTAGAATAGCTGTAGTAAAGACAGATCTTAAAATGTGCATTGCATACCTCAGTGCTTTGTGCTTTGGAATAGTGCAGAAATGTGTCCTGATATACAGGGGCGCAACACTGGGTGGCTAAATAAATAAATAAAAATTAAGAATAACTTTCCATCCATAAGCAGGTGGGAGTGTAACCCCAATGAATTATTGGTCTGAGCCAGTGGAGACCCTAAAGAAGAAGGTGTATATGCTAATTCAGTCCAGGGTGGGGGAGATGGAGAAGGGGAAGGAGCTGGGCTTGCCAAGGCTGAGAACTTTGTCTCTCTAATTCAATTTGGATTTAGGAGAAAATAGAAAAGTATATTCCTTATATTGAATTTTGTTTGTACTGTATCTATTTTGCATTCTTATTTAGGGCAGTACTGAGCATCAAGGTTTTTGCAAGCAATTCCTGGTGTTTTGTAGATGTATGGATCCAGCCTCAGTAAAGATACAAATCCCAGGATTCTGTAGGATACAGTCACGGCAGTTAAGGTGGTGTCAAAACTGTTTTATTTCTGCAGTGTGGATTCATCATGGCAGAATGGCTCCCTCCCTCCTTTGGCTTCAAGGAAGGATCTCTTGAGCATAGAGGGGACACTGCTGCCACCTGAGCACTAAGATATGCTCCTGGTGTAGTCTCTGTAGGCAAGAAAAAGGGGGTCGGCCTGAGTATGCTGGTTCTTCAATCCATCCCCATTTTCATTGGTCTCCGCATGTCTAGGGTGACTGTCTACAGGGAAGAGGCTCTTGTGTCCATAAAGCCTCTCATGCAATTTAGAATGCTGCATCAGATAACCTTTATATCATCCTATGTTTATAGAAGCTGAATCAGCTCCTTTGAAGAAAGCACATTGTTCTGCCTTTAATTAGCTTTTGTGTGTGCTAATTTGCACCCTTTATATCTGTCTCTCTTTCTTTCACCTATATCAGGTTCTGCCCACATAGGTCCCTTGTTTAATTCAAATGTACATTTTCTAGAAATTGGAATTAAATAAATGTTTCTCACAAGACTGAAGAGTTAGCCAGAAGTGCCCTTTTATTACTCTAGTCAACAGGGTTCCCCCCAAGTTTTAAAATTCTGGTAATTCCATTAGGTTTAACGTAAATTTTAATTAAAATTAGCAGCCCCTACATTCTTCTAGGTTTTTTTTTTTTTTGCAATTCTCCACAACATTATTAATGAACCTCTCAAATGCATTGCATTCATTTTGAGACACCTATGGGTGTTCGGTAGTTCTGGTCTATCAACTGATATACAATACACTGATTAGTTGATTCATATGATCAGGCAGAAGGTGTTTTCTTTCAGAACATGGAATTGTAGTTGTGTTGTGAAGCAGCCAGACATGATTTCCTACTTTGTGCATGCCAAGTAACATTCCAAGACTGAGCTGAAATGAAATGTTTTTAAACTAAAAACTGGTAATGCTACTCTGACAAGTTAATTGTGTGTCTGTCTGTCTAGCAGTCAGAAACTCATTGGGGGTATATATGTTTTCCCCAAGGAGGGTGGTGTACAATATTCTCTGAAACCCAAGAATTTAGCAGATATCATTTAGCAGAAATTATTGGGCCATACACTATTGGAACTCTGCCAATTAACTCTTTTAAAGAAGAGTTTGTAGCAGCCAAATACTTTTGTTTTGCAAATATATTTTATTCTGGTAAAACTTGCTGCTTGAATTCTTTCTGATAGTTTTTGTATTGGGATGATGTGTTCTGGAATCAGTAGGAAAATACAAAAGGATGCATCCTTTTGTTTCCTTCACATTTGATGTCTGAAGTGTAGACAACAGGAAACAATTAGAGCTATCAGTTATAATCTGTTAATTGATGTGATTAACTGATTAAAGCTTTAATCACAGATTAGGGGTGCAGTGGGAGGCATACTGACACAGACTGAAAACTTCACACTCAAATGTTTCTTGGGTACTACCAAAGGCATTCTTCTTATGTTATTGGAGTGGCATGATTGTTGTTTCTACATGCCCACAGCCTATTTCAAACATTTAATAATGTTTGAAATAGCAAGATCATGTGCATTGCCTCTGTGGGAGATAGCATGCCAAACTCAGTGCAACACCTGCCTATAGGATGTAGGCCTACTCAGTCCTTTGCAATTTCTTTGCACTAGTGTATCAACTTAAGTGTAGTCAAAACCAGAAAGAGTCAGTGTGGTGTAGTGGTCAGACCAGTCTTCTCCAATCTGGTGCCTTCCAGATCTTTTGTGTTAAGAGTCCCCAGGATTCTTGACCATTGGTCATATTGGTTAGTGCTGTAGAGAGGTGAGGTGCAAAGACAGCTGGAGTGCAACAGACTTATTTTGTGTATGTGTGTGCTGGATTAGCACCAAGGAGCTGCAGGTGCAGATCTCCACTCACGGAGTGACCTTGAGCTCTGAGGTTTTTCTGAACTTAACCACATAGAAGTTAAAAGGATAAAATGTAAGGCAAGACTAAGAGGTTCCTTGTGAGCCCCTTGGGGGAAGGCTGGTAGTAAAAAATGACAAATAAACACTTTAAAAGACAGTGACTTCATTGATTTCATGGGGATCCAAGCTCAACTAACATTCTCTGGAGTGAGGCAAGAGCTCTTTAATCCTATCTATTGAGTGCAATGCCGCTATCACTATGCAATCTTGATGACTGGGAACAAATAGATTTTGAAGGTAGCTTGGCTCAAAGATGAGAAAAGTCAAGTCAAGGACAAATGTGACCACTGTATTTTCTTTTGTCATTTGCAGATACTGGTTGGAAAATGTTGGCAATTGTCCTGAACTATACCATGATTTTGGCAGATTTATTTTAGGATCACATAAATGCTATTTACTTATTTTAAAATATCCTTTTTGTGCACCAAACAGTCCTTGAAATTTATTGTCCAAGAAAAAAAACACAGGAAGCTTTCTTGCACTGAATCAAACCATTGGTAAATCTACCATTTATGTCTTTGTTTATTTGATTTACATCCTGCTTTTCTCCCAAATGGGTCTCAAAGTGGCTTACCAATATAAATTAAAACAGAACATCTGAAACAATGTAGATTATTTATTTATGTGCTTATTGAATGTATATCCTACCTTTCTCCTCAAAACAGGATGAACCAACTGAAGATGAACGTACAGTTTGAGAAAGCGAAGTGGAAGCTGCATTCAGAACACTTGGGAGAAATAAATCCCGAGAAACAGTTGGCATACCAATAGAGCTGCTTCAGTCTATAGAGAGAGAATCTACTCTAGAAGGCTGGGAAACCCACTGGGGCTGTTTCTTTTTATGGTGGGGGGGGCTGTTCCTACAGCTGAAGCAGCTTGGGGCAGGGAAGAGAGCGCTGTGACATGAACAAGGGTCACCTTGTATTTAGACCATTCTGTCAAATGTAAGAGTTTGTTACTTGGGCAAATAAGCCATCTTACCTCTTCCGGCTTCAGTTCTGGATCCGGGATGCCCCCGGATATTATCGTAGCCAAACCGCCACCAATCTAGGTGGGATGCTGCCACCTGTATGCATCCCATATTGAAGCCTTGCTCAGTTGGCCAATTTTTAAAGTTGGAAGTTCCTCAACTTTGAAAAAGTGCTGGCTGAGTGAGGCTTTGATCAGGATGCATCCAGGTGGTGGTATCCCAGCAAGATCAGTGATGATTTAGCTGTGATAACATTCAGAGGTATCCCAGATCCAGAATTGAAGCCAGAAGAAGTAAGATGGCTTAGTTGGAGCAGTTTTGTTATCTTCACATTTGAAGATCTTCTCTAAGCAGCTTCTTCAAGTCAGGAATTTCACAAAGTTCTGATATATTCACTGTAAGTTTTTATTAATGGGTTTCATCTCATGCTATTGGTTTTTATTGCTGTTTTGCATGATTTTGTAATATTTGGATTTTTATTCTTCTGTAAGCCATCCTATGGAACCTGAGCAGCCAAGGAAGAAATACATACATAAGAAATAGATCTTCATGGGAGGAGGAAAGGGTGTATTGCCTGTATTACAAAACTGTGGGTAGAATTTGAGTAGAAGGTCATTTCGTAATAGAAATGCTATAGCCACTACTCTAATACAATCCTCTGTAGTGAAGCAACTAGTAGTAAACTAGCAGTAAACAAGTTGTAAAAAAGTTGCTCACTTTAGTCTTTCTTCTTTCTTTCTGGCAGTCAAATAAGACCTTTGATAATCTAACCCTCAAGCATCTGATTTCTGAAATATTTTATGTTGTCATCTGCCAATAGTTACAGCATTTCTGTTGTAGATGAGATGTAGCAATTTGGGGATTTGGAGAGGGGAGAGCTGGCTGCAATACACCAAAATATCAGTGAAATTATCTTAATGTAATAAGCTTTTATTTAAAAATAAAAGCTTTGCCTGTAGCAATTCACAAAACAAATTTACTAAGCTGTGAGGAGAAAACAAATAAACATGAAATGATTGCAAAAGAAGCAGTGAAAAGCTACACCACAAGCTATGACCTCCTCCCAAAGGAATAACTAAACAGTTATAAAAAGAAAAGAAAAGGTTGCTCAGAAAATTACAGGGAACTTGGAGACCCAGATATGAGAGGAAAACAGTGCCTAGCTCCTCTTAAAAGAAATATCTTTTGAGGGGAAAACATTGTTTTCCAACAATGGGTTCTCAAGGACTTTCCCAGCAAAGCCAATGGTCAGGAAGTCTGACAGCTGTAGCATAACAGTATCTAAGGACTCCAGTTTACTCTAACCATATTGTTGGCTGTTTATCGATCCATTTCCTGTATTGCTATGTACTGTATATGCATTATCCTACTTGTGAGTATGTATTTTCCCTGGATAATGATTAACCTTCCATTTTGAAGCCAAGCCCTCCCTCCAGTCCATCTGCCTTGGTCCAGGCCTCGGAGGTTGAGAGGAACTGCTGGACCTCTTACCCTTTCCCGTCACCACTCCCTTCTCCTTCTGTGTCATGTCTTTTTAGATTGTAAGCCTGAGGGCAGGGAACCGTCTAACTAAAAGGATTGCATGTACAGCGCTGTGTAAATTTACAGCGCTTCATAAATAAAGGTTAATAATAATAATAATAATAAATGGATCACCCTGATAAACAGGTGCAGTCCCCTTTCTGAAACATGCAGTGTAGTCTTTTAAGAGTATTATCATATTAACCTAATGAGATCTGAGGCCCGGCGGGTTTGGTTTTTAACTAGACAGCCAAATTTCCTGCGAGCATTTGCCTACAACTGCAGGCTTTACAAAACTAGTGCAGATGAATGCAGGACTTTCCATGCCTCCACAGCATTCTGCTTGAGTGTTAACAGAAACACTTGATATCTACATGTTGCAGGATGTTGCTGGACTGGGAGGCTTCAGCAGGGATCCTTTGATGTCTTATGCTTTCCTCTAAGGCTGCTGCCACACTGCAGAATTAATGCAATGTGACCAGTTCCATCCTGTTCCATCCTATGGAATCTTGGGATTTGTTATGGCACGAGAGCCCTCTGACAGACAGCTAAATAGCTCAGAAAACTACAAATACCAGAAGTTCATAGCATTGTGTCATGGCACTTAAAGTGAAGCCAAACTGCATTAATTCTGCTGTGCAGATGCAGCCTTAGGCACCAAAGCAAAACTGCCCATGAAGCAATAAAATGTAGCAATGCTCTTCAAACTCAACCTGATAAAGAGATCTAATGTTGATATTCCAGAATCCAGAATTAAATACAACTCTTAATTTCTGACAAACATTCATCTGTTCATTTCACTGAATTAATATAAACTCATAAAAATGCTATGACTGCTACTTATGGGATATGCTATTCAAGCAGAAACCACAAGTGTTACTGACAAAATACAGGAGGTAGATGTGAAAGCCACCATTTCAAGTTTTCCCTGCCCCAGACTGCTAAACACCAAGAAGAAAAATAGTACAGAAAATACTGTGAAAACACCCAGCATTACTATTTGAGAACCAATTCCACTATTGACACATTAAAATCTCTTGGGGCATGCAGCATCATTCACTAAAAGGTGAGATGGCTAAGAAAGAATGGGGAATTGTGGTGAGGGCAATGTAGTAACTGCAGATGCTCTAGCTCTGGGTTAGAATGAGACCCAGCATTTCTTTCTTTCTTGTTAACATGCTTTCAAGTCTACTTTGAATTATATACTTATCTACTTTGACCTCTCATAGGATTTTTTTGGTAACCTTTATTCAGAGGAAGTGTTGTCATTGCCTTCTTGGGCTGAGAGAATGCCTTGTTTGAGATCACACAAATTATATCCATACTGAAGAATCAAACCAGTTTGACACTACTTTAGCTGCCATGACTATTTCCTGTGGAATCCTGGGATTCATAGTTTGATGAGGCACTAGAATTTGCTGACAGAGCAGACTGAATGTTTCACCAATCCATAAATCCCAGGATTCCAGAGGAAGGAGCCATGGCAGTTAAAGTGGTGTCAAACTGCTTTGTTCCTGCAGTGTAGATACATCCCCAGTGAGTTTCCATGGCTGAGTATGCATTTGAGCCTTAGTCTTCTGGAGTCCTAGTCTATTGCTCAAACCACTGCTCTAAGCTGGCTCTCACTGCTTGTTTTTTTTTACTGGAAAGCTTTCATAGACCCCAAAGAGAAGCTGTGAATGGAAGCAAAACAGAGATCATAAATATATATATTGATTTGAACTTCTGTTGATTTAAACTCAATTGGTTTTCAAGTACAGTGGTACCCCGGGATACGAAATACCCAGGTTACGAAATTTCCGGGATACGAAAAAATCCCATAGGAAATAATTGTTCCGGGTTACGAATGTTTATTCGGGTTACGAAAAAAATTTTGGTGCTTTTTTCGGCTTTTTCGCACGAAATCGTGGCTTTTCCCCATTAGCGCCTATGGCATTTCGGCTTACGAAGGCTTTTCGGGTTACGAAAGCGGCCGCGGAACGAATTAATTTCGTAACCCGAGGGAGCAGTGTAATTGTAATTAGGAAGACTGTAGCCTGAACATTTTCTCAACATAGGATGGGGAGAGAGGCCAGCCCTTGGAGAGGGAGATCTAGCATTGGAATTCCTCTTCCAGGTGCCTTTGGCCCTTATCACACAAGCAAAATTTGAAGTTATCCCAGGGTCAATGTGAAGGCAATGCAGGGGCAATCATGGGGTTTCAATCAGGACCCATCTGAAACACAATCGGAGGTCATTCCAGGTTTAGGTAAATCCTCTTTTTTCCTGAATTTACCTAACCCTGGAATGACCCTGGAATTACCCCCGATTGTGTTTAGGATGGCTCCTGATTGCATTTGGCATTGTGTGATAAACAAACTTGAAACTCCATGATTGCCCCTGCATTGCCTTCACAATGACTCTGGGATAACTTCAAATTTTGCTTGTGTGATAAGGGCCTACGTTCTCTTCAGTCATCGAGAAAAGTAAGGAAATATACTGTGAGCAGCTATGGGAGAGAGGTTACAGATTTGCAGGATATACACTTCTGCTGCTTTATGCCAAACCTGGATCTAGCTTACATCATTTTTTTTTAAAAAAGATGGAGGAATAAAACAGTAGAAATTCTATTTTTCTATCCTGCTGAGCTCGTGACCACAGAAATTCAGATTAGTTGGAAAACTCAATGTTGGAGCTTTCTGCATTGGCAGGAAGGGTTTGTCCTGTCCCTGTTTGTAATAATGACAGTTGAATGGCAATATTTAATATACAAGGACTACAGAAATGATGTAGAACTGGAGTGACAGGTAAATCAACATTTTACAGGAGAAAACAAGAATCTTGGGGTGGGTTTTTTTGCCCTGTTTGAAGTTATCATACTTTTCAGGCAGAAGATGGTGTCTTGGCCTCAGTCTAGAGGCAGATCTTCTAGTGAAGAGGACCTTTGGGTCATAGGCTGAACATTGTCCCCTGTGTTGCTCTTGTCACATTGCCCTGTAGCTTGTCCCACAGGGAAGATGGCATTCTGCCTTTCTTCCTGGGTGCTTTAGAAGTCAAAGCTCTTAGGTGCCAACCCAGTCCAGAAAATGTCTTCTAACATTTCACAGATGACAATCAGGCTGCATAATTGAACTACAAGACGAATTAAACTTTCACTGTTCTCTAAGCACTTTATCACCAACCTTGTCATGCTTCTACCTGTATATCCCCCCCCCCCCCCGCATTGCACAAAGAGCTAACATGGAAAACAAATCCTCCACTCTACTGAAGCTGGGCTGTTGTCGTTGTTGTGTGCCTTCAAGTTGTTTCTGACTTATGGTGACCCTATCATGGGTTTTCTGGGGCCAAGAGTGTGTGACTTGCCCAAGGTCACCCAATGGGTTTTCATAGCCATGCAGGGAATTAAACCCTGGTCTCCAGAGTCATAGAACAATGTTCAAACCATTTCACCAGGCTGATTCTCTCTGCAGAAGTTTACTCTAAGGAAGCTGATGAGGGTAATGAAAGAGGATGTGTGCCATAATTACTGGGCTAGCATTGGTTTTTCCACTCTTGTATGTTCATTCAACTGTAAAAGAGAATGCCTGAAAAGGGCTTAAGACAGAATGATGATTTGCAACAGCTCCACTGAATTTGAATAGCTGATCCCCAGTTACATACTGAAAGATTGACACATACCTTAATGACTGCCAAATGGGTTTGTTTCATTACTGTAAGTAGTTGGGACAACAGAAGGAATGATTTGCTCAAGGTCAGCTGATGAATCCACGTCTAAACCTCGATGTGAAACAATATCTGCTAAATCAACGTCTTTCGTTAGCCATTGGGCTGCATTCGCTTGTTTATGTCACCCCAAGTGATTTGAGAATTGCAGCTATGGTTAGGAGCTATCATGAGTTAATGGTTTTATAATTACAAGGTTGCCATAATAGTCTTGCACATACAACAAACATGAAATTATATACTCGCTATATTAGCAAAAACTTAGACAATGCATATTCTCAGCCAACATCTGTGGCCTGGCATTTCTGTCATCATTCAGGCAGGCATAAATATGGCCCACATCTGTCCAGATTCAGCTGAACTTGGATGTTCATTGTGCTTACTGCCACAAGTTAGAGCTTCACTAAAATATGGAAATTCTTGTGTTCAGTTTAATGACTGAAAACCTGGATCAGATTATCTTGCTTTAATTGTGCATCTGCTTACAGAATTTTGATTTCCATTCTGTGTCAGCTGTGTGTATATTAGCAATTGTGCTTATTCACCAATGATGAAAGGGTTAGTAAGAAAATTGACTGCTGGCTTGATGCATGTGTAGCCCCAAATTCCTCTTTCAAAGTCCTTGCAATTTTGTCAAGCTATTCAGCAAAGTGTTATCAACATTTATGTCTTCTTTAACTTTCTTTTGAAGATGGGAAATGATGAAAAGAAACTTTATGATAGTGTAGCGGATCATCTACAGCTGTGGTTCTATTTTGAAGATCCTTACTGATCCAATCATTTTGTGTGACAATTTTCCCTTTTGCCTTGAAGTTTAAAATTATAGCCATTAATTTTGTATGTCAGTTCAGTGATGCAAGCCGAATCAGCCAAACACCATGGATCACTAATTTTCTTCACAGTCATCTCCTCTGAATTTCAAATGCTGACATATTTCTAGAGCAATGGCTTGGAATCTTTTGAGCGTTTTATTTTGGCTGACCTTTGTGTAACTTGATGTATAAGATAAGAGAAAGGGTACTTTAGAACAATTTTGTGTAAACATATTTGAAAAGGTGGGGCTAGATTTTCTACTTTTGGTACCAAATCAGAAACAAATTTGTAGTAACCAGGACAGTACCTGGAACCCCTGGATGAATTCTAAACACAAACTAAATCTTATCATGACAGATTGTACAACAAAAAAGGTGTAATTTGCTCAATTAACACAGTAAAAAAATATTATAAGTGTTTTTTTAAAAAAATGCTCATTAGTCAAATGAGTCCGTGTACATTGCCTAAGAAAAACATATATGCTTTGTCTTCCGTGTCTAAATGTTTTTAAAAGATACTATTCATTTCCATAAAACACCAACAAGAGAGAACTATATCAGGAATCTAAAATGAGGAATTGGGAATTTATCCAGTTCTTGTATTTCTATTGTCTAATTCAGCTTTCCCCAGATGGCACAGTTCCCATCGTCCATGATCACTGACTCTGCTTGTTTGGGCAGATGGGGATTATAGTACAACATCTGGAAACCAAAAGTTGGGGGAAATGGGTCTAGTTCATTTTGGTCATAGATTACCATATTGTTTGGAGACATCACAGTATAATTGTTCCTCTTGTTTGTGAGGAAGGGGATAATTTTGGCTTCCCATTGTTATACATTCTTATGAAGGAGTCTAATTGCAAGGCAAGCATATAATGGTCTTTTTTGCATATATTTTACTTCCCTTTAAATTGCAAATTCTAATGGGTGAAATTCAGTTGGTAATCCCGGCTAGAGCGGATCCATTGATTGAATATAAATCCCATTGATTTACTGAGTCTACTCTAGTGTGGATAAAAATTGGATTTTTACTCATTGGATTGGTGCTTTATTGCTCATTTTGGGATGAGAATATTTCCTTTCAGTATTCTGGGATTAAATGCTTTGCAGTTAACCTGTTGTTGTAGGGTTGGTTTTTTTCTTTTTCTTTTTTTTTGGTATTTGTAGTTCTATTTCCTCTGTCAAGTGTATTTTGCATTACTAATAAAGCTCCACTTAAAATTTTAATAATTTTTTAAAAACTGTTGCCAGTGGCGTTTTGAAATCTTACATGATGTATGTTGTGCTTTTTAAGTTGGTCCAATAAAGGCATCATTGTTTAGTGAATTTTGTTGTGTTTTGCTGCATGGGCAACATGGCTACCCAAATGTGTTCACTGTAATGTTTATTGTCCTTTCAAATGTGCTTTGATGTCTTTTGATTTAACTTAAAGACAAAAGCCATGCTATACAATTTGGTACCGTCACTTGTCGCTAATAGATACAGTGTTGCAGATTTTGCCATAGAGTCTGAGAGGTAAAACATTTCGAAGCAAAACCACACCACCTTCAAGAACTGACTTAGAGGACTATAGGACAACTATAATTGGTACCTCACTATAATGGTTATAGATTGAATAGAAATTTGACCAGTAATATACATCCATGTATTATGAGCCAAAAAGGTAGAAAGAGCTCTGATTTACTCCAACAAGGCTAATAGAGTATTTCTTTTGCTGGAAATAAGTATTATATTCATTGGGATGCTAAGGAAAATTGCAGGGTACTATGTTACAGTCATTAAAACAGATTAAAAATGAAGAAAGAGAATTAATGGAAAAGAACTCCACAGAGCAGGAAGGGGAAGTAACTGAATCCTGGCAAAAAATATGAATAGTGATCTGGAATTAGAACCTGAAGCCTCATGCTCAAGTCATGCCCTCAGTGATTTATTGCATGAGTTTGATGAAGTTCTCCCCAGGCTTTTGTGCTGGTGGCAATGGCAGAACTGTTGTTTTCTCCTGCCATCTGTGTTCATGGCTTACCAAGTAAAATTCAAAGCAGGAAAATTAGATACGAAGGCAAAAGTGAGGTTGAGGGAGAGGAAAAGAGCATGTGAGATCCCCATCCGCACACTCCAGCTGTGAGTGCTTCAGGCTCAATTATGCCAAGACATGGAAACAAAAGAATTGTGCCAAAAGTGGCATACAAAAAGTGGGTTTCAAAGAGGGAATTGAATGAAGAGAAGTGGTATTTCACAGGTGTTCTGAAGACTGCTTTTGAATGGAGCGGCAGCATGATGTAGCAGTTGGAGCATTGGACTATGGGGTGGAACAAACAGGTCAAATAAAGCAGTTTCCAACCACTTTGAAGGTGAAGCATTTAGATGACACATGACTCCAAAGTAGGCGGACACCAGACTGAAGCTGTGCTCCATGGCTAAAACAGGGAGCAAACAGAATCTGGGATAGGTCAGCTTAGTGTGGAAGATGCACATCTTCCCCCCTGTATATAAACAGTATGTGAATGTGGGGTTTGGAAAAGCAAAGAAATGAATGTGCGATAACTCCAATGGATATAATTACAACATACATACACCAGACAGTCCAGGAAGGCATGGGGTAAAGGGAACATGTAAGGGGGCCTTCATGATTGTGCTTTGGCAGTGTATCACTTCCACACCAATGCACTGATGCCCTATACAGGTGGAGCATTGCATGTGTGACTGTGTGGCTGATCAAAGGGGAGGTGATCCAATGGGATGGCATCTGTGTGGGCAGTGGGAAGTGTTATGGTCTTGGTGATTTGTGGTTAAATCAGTTTAGCAGCAGCAGCAACTCAGCAACAAGCATGTACTCCACAGGTATTTGGTAAAAATCTACTGGATCTGAGCTTTTGATAAACAGGATCCATTGGTAGTTAAAAAGAAACTTACTTTATTGCTCATCTAGGTTCTACAAAATAACTAATCAGTAGAGAAAACTATGCTTGGTAGAAGAGTCCCTAGAGCTGATTTTCTTGTGTGTCAGTAAGAAGAAAAAACATCTTCAGTAGCACAGCCTGGTTTCTGCCTCCATGCTTGGTGAGAGCAGAGAGAGGACGAGGACAGAGAACAAAAGGGCAATAAATTTTATTGACCCCTAGAAAAAGGAGGGGGTATGGGAAGTGACCTCTTCACAAGCAACACTGACTAAATGACCATAGAGATATACATCAGTGTTCCTGCTAGAAGACACCCCCCTTCTCTGGAGTTCAACAGTATCAAACCTCCTCTAACAAATCTTGCCAATAAAACCTTATGAAAAGGTAGCTAATAGCAGGAGTTGGATTGGGGGTTGTATAACAACAAGTATGACAACATAACAACAAACTTCACAGGATTGCAGGGCAGGCCTACCACTAGACGCTACCTCAGGCAGCAAATGGTAGGATAGCAAATTGTTTGTTATTTTATTAATTTTTGTATCACTATTGAATTTTAGTACCAAAATGGGAAAGGTTATTGTGGATTTTCTGATCCTTGTGCCAAAATAATTTAATTGTGTTTGAACAAAATGCATCTTTGGGTGGGTGGGGACCATTTCTGCTCCACTTCTGATGGTAAAACATCTTAAGGCCAGCCTTGCAGTGTTGTCATGAGGACAAATGTGATCAAGCAAGGACAGTATTTTATAAACTAGGTGCTATGTAAAGAACAACTAATTATTGCTCATAGACTTTATCTTATAGGTACAAGAATTCAACAAAGGCATCAGAACTGTGCCAGAATTTTCCAGATGAATCTGTGACTATATAAATCATATGTTTCTGATGGAAGTTGTGGGAGAAGAAGTATATGCAATTGCTATTGTCTTTCTCTCTGTAAACACTAGAATTATAGGATCATAGAGTTGGAAGCAACTACAAGGGCCATCCAGTCCAACCCCATTTTTCCATACAGGAATAGATAGTCAAAGCACTCCTCACGGATGGCCACTCAGCCTTTGAAGATTATCGCATGGGCTTTCTGCCTGGCCCCAGAGCAGACAGAAACTTTGGGATTTTTTTCCCCCAGATCAGGTGTTATCACACACCTCCATGCTCAGATCAGAGGCATTGTGACCTGGTCTTAGCCAGATTCATCCCCACTCTGTCCTAATCCCATCCTTCACAAAGGACTGTTAACTCCCATCCTTTGTGAAAGACATGATTAGGATGGAACAGGGACTGGATGGCTAAGATTGGGTCACAGTGCCTCTGGTTTGAGTATGGAGGCATGCAATAACACCCGATCTGAAAAAAAAAAATCCTAAAGTTTCAGTCCAGTTTGGGGCCAGGTGGAAAGCTCATGCAATAATCTTCCATGTTTAAAAACTAAGGTGCGTTACAGACCGTCCAAAATGGGTGGTCTCACGCTGCTGCTGGTTGCTCCGCGAGGGAGCCGCAGCAGCCAAACCGTGCAGCTTCCTCGCGGAGCAAAAAGAAGCCCCAAAATGGTGCTTCTTCCTGCAGCCCAGAAGAGGTGCCGCAAGGCACGAGGCACGCACTTGCGGCGACACTTCCGGTGCACAGAAGTTGCTGCGCATCCGCAACGTCAAAATGGCGGCACCACCATTTTGACGTCGTTACGCATGGGGGCAAGGCGCGTCAGGAAGTGCCACCCCTCGCGCTTAATGACGGCGCCCCATAGGGCCCGTCCGGAACGTGCCAAAGTTTGTATAATATGAAAAAGCCTTTTTGTTGACATCTGATAAAGCCCTGTTTGTGTGCTTTTCATTGGTAGTATTGCATATTCAAATATTGTTGTTGTTGATGATGTATGCCTTCAAGTAGTTTCTGACTTATGGTGAGCCTAAGGTGATTCTATCACAGAGTTTTCTTGACAAGATTTTTCAGAGGGGTTTTGCCTTTGCCTTCTTATAAGATTAAGAGAATGTAATTTATCCAAGGTGACTGAGAGGATTTCCATGGACGAGCTGGGATTTGAGCCCTTGTCTCCAGAGTTATAGTCCAACCCTCAACCCGCTACATCATGCTGGCTCTCAGATGTTTAAATAAAGAAATATTTTTACAAGGTTCAGACCAGACTAAAACCCAGAGTGGATTTACCTCTTCAATGACAAGGAACCCACTAGCTGCCACCTGTCTGTAAATGGGCACCTTAGGTGACTAGCACAGATTGTTTTCTAGGCAACATTAGCAGGTTAATGAAAAAAGAAAGAAAGAAGAGGGAGAAAAATGCTAAGTGAACAGGTGGTAGAGGATGCCAGGCAGTTGAAGAAGTGATGGGGAGGATGGAAAGCAAAGCCATAGTTCATTTGATGCTTCCTTGAAGAAAGAAACTGTGCTGGCAGCAGAAACACTGTTTTCTACCAAATGGGCCTGTGTTTGGATGATAGCTGGGAGATAAATATAATGTGGAACTTGGCACAAAAGAACAGAAGCCTGCCCAGCTTCTGGAATCACATCTCTTTTAGTCCTCATTGTACAGAAACAAAAGAAGCATTTGAAAGACCGGTAAATGTGTCCATAAATTTAGCTAGCTTAGGCTGAGCAAGTAATGGTTTGAACTAAATTAAGCCAAGCAAGCAGAGAATTCTGTTCAAGTAAACAAAGTATCTTGGGACTGCTTGCAAAATGAAATTCCCATCATCTATAGAAATATTTCTGTCAGAAGTATCACAATTTATTTAGGGGTAGGTAACTGGCCAGGGTCTGGTTTCTAGAAAATCTATGCATTAAGCAGAAGAAAATCAGGGTTTAGGCTACCATCCTAAGAATATTTAAAAGGGACCAGGAACAATTGGCATAGTGAAATTTACATCTTAGTAAATGTGTAGGAGTTACAGTTGTAAATTCTCAACTATTTCACCCTTGCCTGTGAGGATAAATAATTGTGATAGTTTTCTCCTTGCTGCAGGAGGGAAAAAAAATTCCTCACAGTATCCATCCTATATTTCAACATCCTGCAGTTTCGTAGAGGGATTATTCTGTGGAGAAACACAGTTTATTTGTTTTTTAAAAGTTTTCACAAAGAAAACAGGTTTCCTGCATGGACCTTCCAAGTTTCCTGTGTAGGAAATGGGGTTTTCTGAATTAGAAAACTGTTTTTCTGAGCAGAAAACAGGGTTTTTGTGCAAAACCATGTATTTTCCTCCACAGAATAAGGAGAAAGTTGTGCAAAGTTCTTGTGTTTTTGTTTGTGCATACTTTCAAGTTACATGTCAACTTATGGCTACCCCATGAATTTCACAGGGTTTTCTTATGCAAGGAATACTCAGAGTTTCTTACCAGTTTCTTCCTCTAAAATTGTTACTTTTCCTTTCCACTGTGTTTTGATTCAGATCCTTTTTATCCCAATAAGAGCTTTTTCTCTCTGCAAATAGCCATTGGGAAGAGCCAATGTAAATTGGGACAAAGGTGGGTGTAAAGGATTAAAACACCTTCCCTATGCTGTTGCCTTAATCCACCATGCTTTTGCCCCATGCACTGGCTATTTGTGAAAGAAAAATCTTTAGTCAACAATAAATCAATGGATAATACTAAGGATAATATAATCTATTCTACTCTGGTCAGGCCCCACCTGGAATATTGTGTCCAGTTCTGGGCACCACATTTTAAAAAGGATGTGGAGAAACTGGAGCGTGTCCAAAGGAGGGCAACTAAAATGGTGAAAGGTCTGGAAACCTTGCCCTATGAGGAACGACTCAGGGAGCTGGGGATGTTTAGCCTGGAGAAGAGACGGTTAAGAGGTGATATGATAGCCCTGTTTAAATATTTGAAGGAATGTCATATTGAGGAGGGAGCAAGCTTGTTTTCTGCTGCTCCAGAGAACAGGACCCGGAACAATGGATGCAAGCTACAAGAAATGAGATTCCACCTCAACATTAGGAGGAACTTCCTGACAGTGAGGGCTGTTCGACAGTGGAACACACTCCCTCGGTGTGTAGTGGAGTCTCCTTCCTTAGAGGTCTTTAAGCAGAGACTGGATGGTCATTTGTCATGGATGCTTTGATTGAGATTTCCTGCATGGCAGGAGGTTGGACTGGATGGCCCTTGTGGTCTCTTCCAATTCTATGATTCTATGATTCTAGAATGGCCCTCACATATGCACATTTTAATGCTATGTGATGGTTTAAGGCTGCTGATTATCAAGTGATAGATGTGAAGAGCAGTGACCATTTACAATGTTGCTGAAACTCATTACTTCACAGCTTAAATATACACATTTTGGCAGCTCACAACACTGGCAAGAATCACCACCTGGATTTTAATCTGAGTTGATGAAGAAATAAGTTTCTGCACTGCCACTCTCAAGTCCCTTCTCTCCCTTCTATCTGTTACTTAGGTTCCCTGATGTTTTAGCTCCTTGAGTAAGTAAGAAAATCTCCACACCTTCTCTTCCCAATGATTACCTAACATGGAGCTATGGTTGTCAGCCAGATGCCAGAGGATCTAGTGTTTACACTTTTTCCAGGGTTCCACAACTGTGGTGAGGTAAGGCAGACAAGGTTTGAACCCTACCGATAGTCTTAATTTATGTAGACCCAGTGAATCAAAGGAGTTTACATAAGTATTGTGTAGCTAGGTGGACAATTGATCCATGGGGAGAGGTGTGTAAGAAATTATTATTATTATTATTATTATTATTATTATTATTATTAGTCTAATTTCTAGCACCACACTCTCTCTGCCCAAAATTACATCAGTAGTGTACCTTGTTTTTCTTCTTCCCCTAAGATTCATTCGTACATATGTACAGACAAAATGAAGACACCATCATAAAGCAAATGGTAGCAAAGTGTCAGTCTACCAGGTCAGAAACCACAACCACATTATTCAGTTTCAACCTGAGTAACTTCAGTTCTTCTTGCCAATCTTGGCTGCTCACCCCAGAATTCTCAGGCTTCCTGAGGTGAAAAAAACCAGAGTCAACTCACATTGTGGGTGGCACTTTTTTAAAAATCCAGACTCTTTTTTTCATCAAAGGTTTGTGTCCATTTTCCAACTAAGAAGAGGTGGTACCTCTGTCACTGTATTTCCCTGACCTGGTAACCCCTTTGCTGCCATCCTTTCAGGGCTAACCCACTGTTGGTGACCCACTACCAATGGCTGCCTCCGCTTTATATCTTCTTGTCAGCCAGGAACGTGGGCTGCACCTCCTCTGGAGGAGTAGGGACCAGCAGGAGCCACATCAAAAGCCTTCTTCTCTATCTCTCCTCTTTCCTGCTAGACTGTAATATGGAGTGGTACAATCCATTCTGTCACCTTAAGATTTAACCCACTTTGCACTGTGTTGATTGGGTCAATATTCTTACAACCTGGCATTCTGATCAGGCTATTTTAGTCTTACAATAGTTCTGGAAAAGGAGGTGGAATAGGCTTTTGCCGTTTGCCTTTTCTGTTGTGAAAATAGCCATATGGCCAAAGAATGTTTTTATGACTTCCCATGAACCAAAGGATTTTCAAGTCTGCATATCCTACCTCACACAATGTCCAGCATCAAGACCTCCTTAAATGGATACTCCCCAGTATATTCTCAAAACATATTTTCCTTAATGTTTGCTAGGCTAGAAATCTAATAGGAAGCTATAATTTTTTCCATAATTTTATTATCTTGCAAGTGATTTTGTACCCTGCTGAGAATTAAACACTGAAGTACAGCGTGGTGTACAAAATAATTCCCTTCTTAATACATTTTATGGACCTCAAGGGAGTCACCACACAGTTTAGATCATCATTAGCTTCTGTACTACTCAGATTTCCAGTTCTTTAATTTGAAGGGGGGAAAACTAATATTCGTTTGACCCAGAACAGGGTTAAAAAAATCTATTCTTTTTTTAAATGAACCAAAAGGCTGTTGCTCAGATAATCTCAAATCTGTCCCCACAACAAAGCTGTTTAACCATGACACTGAAGCCATGAACCCTTTTCAAATGAAGAAGCTGAGTTTTCCCCTTCACTAATTAATCACAGTCAGATTGCTATTTTTAGTGCATGTTACTTAAGAACTATGATCTCATGCATAAAAAAACAACAATGGGAGGGAGAATCAATTTGATATCAAACCACATTCAATAATTCAAGAGGTTTTGCTGGATCCTGACATTTCTGTGTATGAAATGTTGGCTTTTAAAATGTCACTCTGGAACCCAAACTTCTTCTGGCAGGTTTATCTCTGAAAGGACAAGATGGGTGATTTTGAGCTATGTGTTTTTAAAAGGGTGGTATGCCTCCAGATTCAAAATTGATAGGTTTTTTAACCTGTATTTCTAGATGGAGGGAGGGAATGCAGGCTGTCAATGGATGTAACTCCCACAGCCTCTATCATTTCATAGATGAAAACTGGAGCATGTTGGGCTAAGCAACATCACTGTGTGGCCAAGAGGGCAAAAGTTATTCATGAAGAAGAATACACAAACTAGAAATGGCTGAAGTAATTTGCTTTTGCCTGAACCTATTGGGAAGAGCAAGATTATAACCACTCTATTCCTGTCCCCTGCTGAATTAAAGGAGTGCAGAGCAGACTGCACAACTTACCATGTGGGCCAGTTGCTGTCCAGGGTGGGGAGCTCTGTGGTCCTCCTCCATGGAGGATCACTGGCTTCTTATTCCCAGAATACAGCATGACCAGGGTATTGGCTGGGAAGAAGGAGGAAGCTTCAACCTGGTTCAAGGTTATTGCCTGACACACCTGGCTGGAGGTTTTCACTCTGGTCTGGTGGAGGGATATAAATATAGCCACCTACTCAGCAGTCCTGCTTGGACCATCGCCCCACCTGACCACCCTCTTTTTCCCCGTATAGTAGGCATAGTGGTTTTCAGGTTTATATGTTCAGTTCCTATAGGGATTTTGTGGCTATGAGGTTTATCACAACTGTGGAGAGATGGTTGGCTCGGGTCCTGGATCTGGGACATCATTCATCAGTGTCTGGTGGGCACTAGTAATGTATAGGAGTCCCCTTATGGGACTTGGGGTATTTTGGGGCAGAAATGGTGTCACCCATATGGGACAGACACCTTTTCAGAACTCCTTGGTGACAAGGGGTCTGTTAAAATATATTTCTAAATTGTATTGAAAATGTTCAGATGTGTCAATGGTTAACTAAGGTTTAAAATGGTTCCTGTTGAAAGCCAGAAAGTCTAGGCCTGGAAGAACAAGTCTTCAAGGACATGTGCTGAGACATAATATCAACAAATGTATTATTGTTATGCTCCTGTGTAGCATGGTGACTTCATGGGAAAGAGGTGTGTCAACTTGGTGGGAAAGTTGATATTTTGAGAGAACAAAGACTGATGTCACATTCGAGCTTCTAGCATGGACTCTGAAAGAGAATAGATGTATAGTAGCCTGCTGTAAAGTGTAAATAGCAACAAAGTTAATAAACCCTCATTTGAGTGAAAATCTGTGTGGAAGTTACTTTGATCCTGAGTAGCTGAGAAGACTGCATCTGTTCCAGTTGGTACCAGTTTCAAATCACCGGTAACAAGAGACATCAACCATCACAAAGATCTTTTTTCTCTAACAAGTGGTAGCAGAGGATGGTTGCCGAGATGGTTTGCCTGAGGATGGTTCCCAGGGTGGTTGCCAAGCTGGTGTGCTGAGATGGTCTTCTGGAGGGTCTGCTGTTGCTGATGTTCCTGTTCCACTGAGAGTCTGCTGTGGAGTTTTTCTTCCAGCTGTAAGTTTGCTCTGTGTTGTTCATCTGTCCTGTGCCGGGAGGCAAATGGGAAGATAACAGTGTTTGTTGGACATTTTGCTGGGACTCTTGGCTGTGTTGCCGTTTGCTTTAAGTCATGGAGGCGGCAGCAAGATTTCCCAAGCTAAACAACAACAATTACAGCTCTTGGGCTGTTTACACAGAAGCGCTGTTGGTCCGTGAGGGTCTCTGGCGTGTGGTGGAACAAGGTCCTACTGATGCTACACTTGCTGATGATTCAAAGGCACGAGCTACAATTTTACTCACTGTTGAGCCTAGCCAGATTAATCATGTGAGGCTCAAGACTAGTGCTAAAGCTGTCTGGGACACTTTGAAGAATGTGCATGAGAGTAGCACTGCCTTGTCCAGGATGCTCTGTTGCAAAAGGTTATATGCCTGCAAGATGCAAAGCAATCAGGATCCTGAGAAGCATTTAGAGGAAATGCATGACCTGTTTGCACAAGTGCAGCTGAGAGGTGTCACCTTGCCTGAGGAGCAAAAGGCGTACATCTTGCTTGGGAGTTTGTCCCAAGACTTTGAGCATATATTGCATAGTTTCCAAGGGATGGCTGAAGACCAGATGACTGCTGAGTTGGTGTCGGCGCGCGTCTTGGAAGAGAGCCAGCGACGGAAGTCTGAAGGGCTGCAGAGGCAGCAGCGACAGATACCAAAGGTCTTCAACCCACCAGAGGTTGTGGAGAATTGCCAGCAGGAGAAGGCTGCAGTGTCCAAGTCTTGTTTCTACTGTAAGAAGCCAGGGCATGTCCAAAAGAACTGTTGGAAGTTTGCAGCATCAAAGAAGAAGCAGGGAAAAGGTGCTAGTTCCAGGAGTGCTGGCCCATGTGGCATTGTCTTTGCCAAAGCAAGACCGTTGGAGGATATGGGCCCCAAATCCCACTTTTATAGTCTTCGCAGCCGAGTGGCATTTCCACAATTCAGGGCTGATTTGGGGGTGATTTTTTGCTCTCAAATGGTCCAAAATTTAACAAATGCAGCAAGTCTACCCATGCCACAGCCATGCAAACACTCACTTTTGGCTAAAGTGGTGTTATATCGCCTCTGGGGTGATATGGACATAATGGTATAGCCTATGGGGAGATGAAAGGGCAATAAGTTGACCCTGCCCTTGTACAATGACCAACCTGATATTTACCAATGGGGATCTCAATTTTCCCAGCCCTAGACTTTTGGCAACCAAAATAGCATTATCTACACAAAAGGGAGTTATCAAAAGGGCTGGGAAACCCCCAAAGTTTATAGAAAGACAAGACTAAAAAAAGGAGTAAGCATAACAAGTGCAAATTTAAAGAGAGAAGCTACAGAAATAAAAAGAGTATGTAGAACAACAGCTCAATAAGGACCAAGTACCAAGAGTAGGACTACTGGAGAGAGGACAGTACAGAAAATCAGGATGATGTGGAATGATTGAAGGGGCTATTTGGAATCTTGTACGGAAGAACTCTATGCTACAACATTACACTGGAGATCCTATTTGTATGGGTCTGTATACTGTAAATACAAAGGAAAATAGAAGGAAGAGGAGAAGGATGTTGATGTAAAACTAACTCTCTCCTGAACTTAGAATATTGGAGTGGGGTGGGTTAGAAACATAGGAAAAACTTCAGAAATGAATTTTACCAAAATATTTTGGGGCATTTGGGGAGTTTCTCAAAACAGCCATGGGACTGCATGAAGCCCATGGGCTGCACTTTCCCCACCCATACCACTGTCATAGTAGCTGTTGTTATTGTTGCTGTGCCTTAATGTTTTTCCAACCTATGGTAATGCATAAATTGGGGTAACCTACAGTAGAATTTTCTTGGGATGATTTGTTTAGAGGCAGGATGAGCAGATGTCCTTCTTTTCTAGGACATATCCTACATTCCAACCTTCTTTCCAGAAGGAATTCCAAAATGTCTTTCATGCTGAGCATGATGAAGATGCCCATTGAGTAACATGACTTGTTATTCCCCTTTGAGAAATTCTTCTTCTTGGTGCTCAGTCATCATTGAAAATAGGTGGGTAGGATAGATCCTTCTGAAGTTTTTTTTTTCCTGAGAGCAGCAGACTTGTCCTCAGAGCTTGGGGCACATTAATTTCTCAGAGGGGCAGGGGGGAAAGAACTGCAATATGTTAGAAATTGGGCTGCTTGAGGACACAGTGCAAATGTGGAAAGGGTTTCTCCCTTAATTTCAGCTCAAAGGACAAATGAAAAGAATAACTGAAATATTGATTCAGATATTTTGCAGAAATGGGTAGACAGACAGGCAGTTTGTTGCTAATAAAGTACAATTTTAAGCATTTGTTTTCTGCAGAGATATAAATTTATTGCAAACCAACAAGGCATTTTAATGAAGATATGTTCATCAGAAAAATATGGTCGAGTACATAATAAAATACAGTATATGTAATATAACTGTAAATAAACCATAAGAAATTACTTTATTTGTCTTTTTAGCTTTTATTTTGTAATGTCCTACATTTTTCCTTGAACATCTTACATTTTGTGGTGCCTTGTCCTCCTTTTCAATTGTGATGTCTGGTCACCTTATTCATTGGTAGGTTGTCATTGCCTTCCACTGAGGGAATGTGACTTGCCTAATGTCACCAAGTGGGTTTCTATGGCTGAACAGGGATTTAAAGGGACACAATGGCTCAGCGGTTGAGACACTGAATCTGACTATTGCAAGGTTGGCAGTCAGCAGCTTGAGACCCAAGCACTGTGGGATGGAGTGAGCTCCCATCACTAGTCCCAGCATCAAAAGCATGTAAAAGTACATGCAGATAAATAGGTTCCACTATGGTGAGAAGGTAACAGCTTTCCATGCAGTTATGTTGGCCACATGGCCACAGAATCACCTTTGACAAGGCTGGTTCCCTTGGCTTAGTGACGGAGATGAGCACCACCCCCTACAGTTGGACATGACTTGATAATTTTGTCAAAGGGGAAACCTTCACCTTTTTTTTTACCTCCTAGAATCCTGGTCCAACACTCAAACAACTACTCCATGCTGGCTATCAGCAGCATAAACAAACAAACGAATAAACCTACTTTGACCACTGCTATCCTTCAATGGTAATCCTACTAAGGTCTTAAGGAAATTTGGCCCCTTGTCTCTTTCAACCTATATGTCATTTGAAGATCTCCCAGTTTTTTGAGACAGAAGCTGTAAACTTTGAGGTTATGATTGGGAGAAGCATTTGTAGAGTGCTCCTGTTGTCTACATAATGTTGATTTCACCAGGGCTCCAAAAAGTTCCTTTTGTATGATACCTTCCAGAATCTCAAAGGCATCATTGCCACTAAATATGTGGCTGACAATTCTGGGAGTTATCATTTGAAATGTGAACTGTACCAACCTCTGAGCTTTACCCATATATCAGATGCTGGTGACTAGATTTTAAGAAGAGCCTGCTAGTGTTTTGGATAGAATTTACTTTGTTGGAAAGAATGAACAGTGGGCCTCCATATGATACACTCTTTGATTTATAATACTACTAGGAAACTTGCGTTGATTTTTGGGAGCAGTGCTGTTTCTGGCACAGCAATGGTAGCAATGAAGACTCTAAATGACGACAAAAGGTTCAGGACCTTGATTTCATCCTCATTAAAATTTGCAGACTTTGAAGTTTAAAACGTACAGCAGAATTATAGCAGTAAGAAATGGAAAAGGCCAATTATCTTAGGACAGCCTTTCTTTCCACCAATGCAGCTTTATTCCCTGATGTGTGCTTAGTGGTGTTTTGTCCAGACTGAATGGAAATGTTCAAGAACTGGGGCTTTTACTACTTCCTATGGGAGATTATTCCATTTGTCTAATAGAAACCAACTTTCATCTAGTTTTTCCAGCCCTGATATTTATATTCCTTTTCCTTTTCCTAATTTTATCCCATCAGACCTAGTTTTAATACTTTGAACAACTCTTAAGTAATTCTTTCTACTCCCAGGGGTTTACGCCTTAAAACACATTATACCATTTCATTTGTCATTTCTTAGTCAAACTCTCTCATACATATTTAATTCCTTCACTCCAAATTAATTTTTCCATTCCCTTAATAATATTTCCATTTGTCTATATCTTTTGGATTATAGAATACCTAAGCAGAAATTTAATTTCCAAAGTAGCAGTACTCCAGAATACACACACACACACACACAGAACAGAGAAATAGGTTAAGTTTGCTGCGTGATTATGTCATGATATAATGGGCACTGAACAAGCAAAAACATTTCACAGACCACCCCAAAGCACTTATTTTAGGGAAATTCCATTGCTCGCATGTAAACTATTTCTGGTATAAGTGTTGACAACTCTGGCTTTTGAGATCTACACCCCCACCCCCTAATTCTCAGTTTACGCTCAATTTTCCAGTCGGTCCATCTGGAAACTGAAATATGTGTGTCTGTCACATCTCATCTCAGTCCAGTTAAAAGAGATGTGAAACTTCACCCAGTTTGAAAGAAATCTACTTCTAAAGGATACAGTTGATATGAACATCAGACATACATATATTTCTGATGAAGTAAACTTCCAATGGTAAAATGTACTTGCAGCTATAAATTGCCTCCACTAATGTGCCTCTCAATATCAGTCATAGGGGAACATGCATGTGACTGTGCTATTGTCTTTATGCCCTTCCCACTGGCTTTCCATGGGCAAATGGTTGGCCATTGGGAAACAGAATGCTGGACTAGATAAACCTTTGAGCTGATCCAACAGATCATGTCTCATGTTTCTACTGTTAGTCCTAATTAAGACATATCTGATCTGAGACCAGGATTCAGATGGGTTGTGTGTCATGATGATACATTTCTCTGCCATCCAGAGAACATTATATGTGGTGGGTAGCCTATAGAAACACACAGAAACTCTATTTTCCATTTCTGAAGGGGAAGAATTGATTCTGTAGGGCCTTCTATTTCCTGCACTGAAATGCTGCTTTCTGTGTAAAACCACCATGTGTGAATTTTGCACAGAATAAATCCCAAGTTGCAAATGGGCTCCAAAAATGGTATGAATTTTGGTGACTTCTTTGCAGCGGCACCAAACTGGCTAAAATTGTTTGTTGTTTCCTTTGTTGTGAAGAATTACATCCCTATTTTTAGCAACATGATAAACAGAAGTGAAGGATTAGAAGCGAGAAGATGGTGCTTCAACTGGAGTCTGCTGCCTGAAATGATTTGTTTCTAGCCAGGACACATTGCTCTCACTACAATTTCCCGTTGTGATACCATAGGACTGAACTAATCTTACAGTGTCACAATGGCATCTATCATAATAATGTAAGGAAAAAGTGCATACTAGAAGTTGATTCTGTCAAGGTAACCATTCTGTGGTCACAGGATGCTGGAGGTACTCTTTTAGTTCTTTTAACACAACCTGCATCCATCTTCTACCAGGTGTGATTACTTTACTATGGTTGGAAAACAGCCTGAATGTATAAACAGAATGAAAAAACAATGTGAATGTATAGGGTCCATATGAAGTACATTTGCACACCATGATAAGCCATGGTTTCTATTCACAACTTAAGACAAGAGTTATATGGTTGATGGCCCAAACAAAGAGTGCTCCCATTTCTGGTTTCAATCCTGTCTTCTTCACACACAGGGTGGACAGTAGCGAAAACAAGATAGGATAAACAGCACTGTTACAAATGAGGAGATTACAACAAGCCTTTAAAACTTTAAAGAAGTCAGAGAACTGACAAGACAAAAACAAACTACTTAAAACCCCCACCACGGTTTATTAGCAGAGGTGGGACCAGATATCACAATGCATCATGTTTCAACAAACCGTACTATGGTTTGCTGTGATTGCTGAATGCAATCTATGGCAGTCACCAAATGTGTAAATTCTATTTTTTGTAAACAAATACAATTATAGATTTGCTCCAGATCATCTTCGTGCAACCCTATCACAATATCCACACAATCTCACTACAATTTGTCATGTTGTATAGGTACTATGGTGAGTTTATGTTAAACATATCTAGGGTTAGGGACAGTATTTTGTTGTTGTTGTTCTTGTTTAAAGGTTATTTGAATCCTTTGTCTGCTTCTTATTACACAGTTATCTGATAAAATACCAGAGAAATTGGCACTTTTCTTGTGTCCAAAGTTTTCCTTAGTGGAGCTATGCTATCAAAAAGCAAATAAAGGTTGTGTTAATGCCCCTAGGAATTTCTGGTGATCCTACTGTAATCCCATTTAATCTCTCTTCTCATCTCATATTCTAAACAGATGGACAGTTCTGTCTATCTATCAGGTGCAACAATGATAACATTGGCTTGCCAAAATGCTTTTGTAAATCCACATTTTGCTTACACAAACAATACATAGTTATCATAGGCTGCATCTACACAGCAGAAATAATCCAGTTTGACACCACACCATGGTTCAGTGCTACAGGACTCTGGAAATGGTAATTTATTGTGGCACCAGAACTCTCTGACAGAGAAGGCTAAATGCCTCACATAACTATAATTCCCAGAATTCCACAGCATTGAACCATGGCAGATAAAACAGTGTTAAATTGGATCCCCCCCCCCTTGTGTATGGATGCAGCCATAGTCTTATTTCCTTAGTGGCCTTATTAGAAGACTAGATAGACATACGATAGCAAGCATGCCAGTGACTTAGACCCAATATAATTTTATATTGTTATGACCTCTGTGTGCATTTCAAGAATGACAAGAATTACCATTATGAACAGACTCAATAGATTGGTTCATAGTGATAGAATCAAAATCCAGAATGGATTTTGTAAGGTAAATGCAGGTTTCTGTAACCTCTAGACTTGTTTCACCATGGCTGCTACACTTCAGCATGGCCATTTCAGTGCTGCCAGTTCAGTGTGGCTGGTTTAGCATTGCCAGTTAATCATGGCCATTTCAGCATGGGCATTTGAGTGTAGGTCTTTCAGTGCCAATCAAGTGGATGATTTGAGGCTGCTATTTCGGTGCAGAAATTTAAACAAGTAGCTGGTTGAGTGTTGGTCTACCACAAAGCTCCTTTCAACAGAGGTACTGGAGTGACCAAAGTTGATCAGATGAAAAGAGATGAATAGGGAAAGTAATCAGATGAAAGGAGGTGAGTGCAGGGGCATAACTAGGGGTGTAGGGTGTGTGGACCACACCAGGTGACACCCTTAGGGGAGAAACGGGCTGTAGCATTCATCAGCTTCTCTTTAAAAAGCTTTAAGACATGGTGGGGGTATAGTGAAGCTCAGTGGGAGGAGAAATGAGAGGCCCCAGAATTTCTTTAAATTAAAATTTCAGATTCCAAAATTTTGATTCTTTTTGGAATTTTGATTTTTTTTAAAAAAAATGTTCTTTTAAAATGTTCTTTAAAAACATCACATTTTAACCAAATCTTCACTATGTATATGCATATATAGTTGTGTGTGTGTAATTCAAAGGTATAATTTTAATTTTGCTAGTTGTTTATCTGATAATTATTAGCATTACATTTAATGGTATTTGAGAATTACAATTCACGAATAACATTAATGCAAAAAAGCATTACTAAGGATGCTGTATGGTGTGAAATGGGAGGAAGTCAATGGGTGTGTGTGTTAGATCCCATGAGTTCCCACACTAGGTGACACCAACCCTAGTAATGCCACTGAATGTGCTCTATCAGTCACACTAAAATGGCTGTGATCAACTGGTAATGCTAAATCAGCAGCTGTTGAATCGGCATCACTGAAACACCGGTGCTGAAGAGGCCATGATCAACCATCTTTTATGAATTGTCCCATTCCATTCAAAATAGGGTATGTGTAGTAGGGGTGAAATGGAAATGAAACCTTCCAATACATCTTCACATGAATATTAACATAATGGGGGGAAAGAAGCTGGAAGGGTTGGTGACAAAGGCCCGGTACAGACAGGCCCTTTGCGGCACACCCATGACGTGCTAGGGTTGCTCGAGGGCAGAGCCCCGAAACCCTAGCACATCATGGGTGCACCACAGCTGCGCAGCACCGTACAGATAGTGTGTGCAATGATGATATCGCAGTGGCACTGCAAAAAGGAACCGCTTTCGGGTGATCCTTTTTTGCTGTGCAGCAGCGCCATGCAATTTGGTTGCTACAGCGCTGCTGCGGAGCAAGGAGAGGCACCTCTTTTTGGTGCTCTGTTCTGCACCAAAGTATCTTAAAATTGTGTGTGTGTGTGTGTGTGTGTGTGTATCTCCCCAAACCTGAAGCTTTTCTCAAGAGGTCTTAAGAGGGATTTTTTTTTGGAAGAAGTTTTTTTTTACAAGAAGTTTAGAAAAAAAATCATAGGTAATCATGAATAAAGTTGGGAGACACTTGCGGATTGCTACTGATTAATGTCACTGTTATATTTATAGCAGCTGATTTTAATTCCCAGTCCATCTTATTTTATCAATTCTAATTTAATTTGGCAGCTCCATGCTCAGAGATTTGGGTGGTGGTAAATGAAAACAAAACAAAAATAAAAGCAAACCTCACCACTTGACTATTGCAACTGCCAGGAAAGCTGATTGTATTTAGTTATCCAAGTATTGAGCAGCCACTTATGTAGCACATGCACATCTGAATTGTGATGTACACTTCCTCAACTACCAACATGTTTCCAATATGTCATGGAGACACATTACAATATGTTAGATATTTTCCTCAGGGTTTGATATACTGATGAGTAGTCAGTATCTTAATCACCATATGAAAGTGAGTTCATATACTGTACTTAATTTGCCATGTAAATTCTTTTCAAATTTTGTCACATTTATAGCTAAAAAAATCACTGAATATTAGAATGTCTGTTGTTTGACAAATATTTGTCATTTGAGGTTAGTTTGGGGTGTCTGATATTTCATTTCATTATGTCGTATTTGTCAGTCAACAGGATAATTTAGCATTTGGCAACATATTTAGCTGTAGACAAGCATGGATATTTGAGAAACAGGCATGTAGTAGTAATTGATATTTGACAGTATTTACTTGACATGGAATACTATTAATCAAATCCAATACTGACATTTTCTAGTATTTACTATTTGACTTTGTTGAAAATGTACAACTTTTGGGAAAGTAAAACCCCTACTTTCAGCATTATGATTCTACTCAATGTCAGCCAATTTGAGATTTTCTTTTGAAATAATCTTTAACTCTTGAGTTGCAAAAATCTAAAATTCAAGATTCCGTGAGGAAAAAGCAGAATATAAATAAATCATTTATTATTATTATTATTATTATTATTATTATTATTATTATTATTATTATTATTATTATATAGGAAATGATAACGACTGTCAGACATTCCCAAAACTTCATTTCATCTATAATTTCTAGCCAACAGAACACACCACATTGGAACTGCCCAGCTTGCTTGCCAGTGACATAGCTGCTTCCCAAAAGCCTTGTGGTTGTGATGGATGCATTTTCTTCAGGCTGTGGTAATTTTGCTCCCTGTGATGAGCTGATCGTCTGCCTCATTTGGCATAAGCATTCATTGGCTACTAAATATATCACAGAACTTCATTGGCATAACATGCAGTCAGAAGACAAAAATGAAGAAGGAGAAATGGGAATTGTGCACTTATTTTGTTAAGATAATATGATGCTTCAATCACAGATGTTCCTGGTGTGATGCAGAATGAGCATTTTTAGCTCACAGCCAATATATCATATTTTGTGAGCAGAAAGCTGCCGTAGACTGAGATGCAATGTCACTCATAAATTCAGTGGTTTTATGATTGCTATCTAGAAGCAAATGGGCACTAATACTTTGGTGTAAGATGGTCTTAACAGTTAAAAGTTCTATATGCTGCAACATGCTAAAGGCAAATGTCTCCTTAAATAAAAAGGCTTTTATTTGCTGGTGGAAAGACAGCTAGGAGCCACCACTGTGAATGCTTTCTTTTCTGTCTTCACCAAATATTCCTGGGATGGTGGTGGGACTGAGAGAATACTTTCTACCTCAGATCGTACAGTATGGGCAGGCCCATATAGGGAGTTACAATTTTTCAAGTAGTCTGGATCCAGGCTGTGTAGAGCTTTAAAGAATTCTCTAAAGAATAATTCTTTAAATAGTCTGGAAGTGGATCAACAATCAGTGGAGCTATTTTACCAATAGTTTTATATGCTCTTTATCACCTGCCCCACTTAGCAACTTGGCTGCAACATTTTGGACCTGCTGGAGTTTCTGAACAGTTTCCAATGATGTAATGAAGTCATGTTTCACTGTAGCCATATCTGACATCTCAAGGAATGGGCCCAGCTGGCACCTCTGATTTAGCTGTGCAAACATACTTCTGGCCACTGCTGAAACCTGGGCAGCTAGGTTCAGATCTGAGTCCAGGAGAACACCCAAGCTGCAAACCTGAGATTTCAGGAAAAGTGTAACCTCTTCCAGCACAGGCAAAGTCCCTAATCCCTGATCTGCCTTCCAACTGACAAGGGACACCTCTGTTTTGTCTTGAATAAGCTTCAATTTGTTTGCCCCCATCCAGTCCATTACTGACAGCAGACACTGATTAGTAGAGGGACAACGTCCTTGCAATGGTATGGAAAGGAGATGTTGTCTCACATCAGCATGCTGGTGACATCAAACACCTAAACTCCTGATAACTTCTCCCAGTGGTTTCATGTAGAAGCTAAATAGCATGAAGCATATCACTGCAGAATAGTGCTCCCAGAAGGTAGCTCAAAAGGAACTATTGAAAGCTGGTGAAAGGTCCAGCTGAAGCAACAGGGACACACACTCCCCCTGACCGCTTTCCCTGCATAGATAATTTACCAAGATGACCAAAACTGTCTGTATCCCATATTCGGGTCTGAAGCCCAATTGAAATGGAAATAGATACGGTAATCCATTTTATCCAGGAACCTCTGGAGATGGGAAGCCACCACACGGTATAGAAACTTGCCCAGAAAAGGCATATTGGAGACTAGCCAGTAGTTATCCAGTTCAGTCATGTTCAGGGAGGTTTTTTTTTTTTAGTAGGGGCCTCACCACAACTTCTTTTAAACAAGTTGAAACTCTGCCTTGCTACAATCATTCACTACTTTCATTATCCACTCAGCCAATTCCCATCTGGCTCCTTTAATAATCCTGGAAGGACATGGGTCCAGTTCACATATGGTGGCTCTCACCTCTTCATTGTTCCTGCCCACATATTAGGCTACACAGAATGAAATCTATCTTTTAACATGGGAGAGCTGATCCAATCAATTTTATCTGCAAAGTGTTTTGCAGACTCTTCACAGCAGGCTCCTGAGTGGTCTACTTGACAGTCCTGTGAGGCAGAACATAAAAAGGCCCTGATCACTCAAGATAGCTTCATTGGACAAAACTGTGTAGATGCAATGTTAACAGAGAAGAACTATTTCTTTGGTGCCACCATCACCATGGAGTAGGATTTCTAACAGGCTCTAGCCCGTGTTTAATCAGACTTACTCTGAATTTTCGCACTGATGTACTAGTCTCTGTCCCACTTGTTTCATTGCCATTGCCATCAACTTCCCAGTGAACTAGGGAGCTCATTTGGCTTCACTCCTTCAGAAGCAATGCTCAGGAGTGATCTTATCCACTTCCCCGGCCATTTCCCTATTCCAGAGGTCAGCCAGGGCTTTGACAAGATAATCTGTCAAGACAACTGGGATCTCTCAAAGAGTCTTCAGGAATCCATCTGGATTCATATGCCTTGTAAGGTGGACCATCTTAATCATCCCCCCACCCCTGCAGAGGCTCCAGGTTCCAGTGAATCTAATCCCCACAGGTAGTGATCGGTCCATAACAATGGAACTATGGAAAGTTCCTCCACACCCAGATTACCCAGGTCAAGTCTTCCTCCGTGAGAAGAAATAAATGTATGTGTTCATTTCTTTGCACATAGACTTAATATCCTGCCACCACAATAAACAAGTACAGATTTTCTAATTGGATAAGTCTGTGGCCATGCAGAAGAAGGGTTCTATAACTTATTCAGTAACCAATGAGCTTATTACTTACCATATGTGTCATTCCTATGTGGAATACACCATAATTCTAGGAGGAGACATTTAAAGGAAAACAAACAAACAGTGATTCCTCTCACCAAACAGCTGATTAGCCCAATACATGCTCCCAACTACAGTAGTTACATGTAAATGATTTTGGATCTGAGCCTCTGGAAAATAAGTAAAAAATATGATTTCAAAAGGATGATAAATGGAACTAATCTTTATTTATTTATTTATTTTAAAAATCCATTTGTCTATATTTATAGTGACATTATTTTCCCTTATAAGCCAAGTTACAAACACCAGGGAACTATTTCCTCCTTGTTTCCCTTCTTGTTCGTCATGTGACACATCACCAAGATATAATTTGCTGTACTAGAAATATCATTTATTTTAAATACTGGAACCATGTTCTTCTCAAATAAAGTAAATAGAATTAGAGTAGAAATTAATTTGGTTCCTGCACATTATCTAAAATGGATTTGGGATTGCCTACCATACCAACTTTTTAAAAGTTAGTATGATTGATTGCTGTTATTTCCTCATCCTTGGCATTGCAGAGAAATTGATTCACAGCTGAAAGCAGTTCTGCATTCTATCAAAGTCTTCAGAATTCTGTCGTACTTCTTAAGAATGGTAGAAACATGACCAGGTCACACTTCTCATTCTGAGAGTGGACAGAATCCATAGAGTTCAACACTATGTTTTAAAGGTCGTTTCCTACACTTCAAGCAACATTTATTTATGTATTTATTATATTTATATTCCGCCTTTTTTAAAAACCAAAATTGGGACTCAAAGCACCTTACAATTAAAAAAAAATTACAATGAGAAAAATGCAAAAGTGAGCATTAAAATAGACTTAATCTATTACAGTATCAAAACATATCACATGTTAAAAGAATAAAATTCAGTTTAAAAATGATAAAAAGCATTTAAAAGCAGTACAATTAAAACAGAAAAACACACCCAGCCTATTCTTTAAAGACTTTCTATTTTAAAAGCCTGTTTGAATAAAAATGTCTTAGCCAGCCAACAGAAAGGCAACAAGGAGGGGGTCATTCTGGCTTCCCTGAGAATGAGTTCCAGAGTCAGCTACTGAGAAGGCCCTCTCTCACATTCCCATTAACCATGCTCTTCTAGAACATGGCCACATAGTCCGAAAACCCCACAAAAAACTATGGATGGTGGCCATGAAAGCCTTCGACTTCACATTTCTCTGAAATGGTTTCTCATAATGAAGCTAATACATGGTTCATGGTTCTAATAATTATTAGAGCTTTCCTTTGTGAATCTCTCAACAGCTTTCAGTACTATCAAAAATAGTATCCTTTGGGCAGTTTCTCTGGGAAGGCAGTCTTTTGTGATCTCTCTGGTCTTTTCTGGAGCATGTCAGAAGATGGAGTTATGGAGAGTCATATTTGATGCTATTGCCATTTGTCTATAAGACGCCTTAGAGTTCTCATGAATCAGTATGCTATTTGACATATTTATGAACCTGCTGTGGGATACTGTCAGGTGTTTTGAGGTTTACTGGCACAAGATACTGATGATGCCCAACTCCATTGCTCTTTTCCATCTAAATGCATGGAAGAGGTTTCAGTTCTAAACTGCTGTCTGAAGTTAGTAATAAATTGGATGATGGTGAAAAAAATGAAACTCAATCCAGGCAATACAAAAGTTCTCCTGGTCATCTGAAAAGTAAATTATGGAATAGGTTTTAAATCCATGCTGGATAGGGGTTAATTTCCCATGAAAACTAAGGATTGTGACTTAGCTGTATTCTTGGACTCCCCATTGAGCATAGATATCCAGGTTTTGTCAGTAGCCAAGAGTGCATTTGCATAATTAAAGGTAGTACAACAGTTGCACTGGTTCCTGGAGTTGTTTGATTCCACCACATACTGTTTGGATTACTGGAACATGTTGTCCACTATTTAATATAATAAAAGATTAATAATAATAATAATAATAATAATAATAATAATAATAATAATAATGATTTATTTATAGCCCGTCCAATCACGAAGAATCTGGGCGGGTTACAACAATAAAATACATCAATTACAATAGAGTTAAAAATCAAACCCTAGACCTACCGCCCCCCCCCACACCCAGTACTAAAACAGAATTAAACAATAATAGTATAAAAAAAATTAAAAAATTAAAAAAATTTAAAAAAAAGGCAGAAACATAGGTGGGGAAGAATAGACAAATGAGGGGACAATATCTCTATATCTGGGGAGAGTAACTAAGTTGGAAAGGCCTGCCGGAAGAGATCCATCTTGAGTGCTTTCTTAAAAGCTGTCAGAGTGGAAATGTGACGGATCTCCTCCGGCAGGTTGTTCCATAGTTTAGGAGCAGTAATAGAAAAGGCCCTCTGGGAAACTGATGATTTTTTTGGCTGTAGTAGATTTCCTCCAGAGGACCTTAGTGTGTGGGACGGACAATAGGGTGTCCATCTCGCACACTATGTCAGCACTGCAAAGAAGGATGCTCCTGTTCTTGAAAGAAGACAAAAATCAGTCAAAAAGGGCCTTTTCTAAGAAAATTCTACACATGTTTTAGTAAAATCTTAGTGATACTGAAGAATGGAAACGTAATTGCTGCATGGTTAATATAACATCATGTTCATTGCTTTTGTGAACACTTCTCTCTTTCTCCCCTCAACATTCCCCCAAATGCCCTTCTCCCTCCAAAACAATCTTCTTTACAAATTTCTTACTTTTGCTCTGAATCAAGCTTTTTATGCCATGAACACACTGAGGTTCTGTTATCCAAGGGCTTAACTGATTGTAATCATGGCTAAGTCCCTGTTTACCATTCAAATAATAGATATTTAGATCACATTTTTGTTAGCTAATCCTTATCCCTTTTCCCTGTTAGCAAAGCAAATTAATTCAGTACTTTGCACTGGGACTACAGCTTGCCATTAATTTCTGAAAAAGCAGGTGTGGTATTCATGATCATTTCCTCCTATCATGTGAAACTAATAGTTTAATTCATAAGGGTAAAAATGGACTTTGAGAAAGAAATGGGTCCTGTTTCAAATATAAACAGGAACTATTGATAGTATAATTACTACTAGTAAATAGAAATGAAAGAAGGGTAAGAGCTGACTAAAATGTTATAATACAAGAAATGGAAAAGCATAACGGTGCTCACCCTCAGAGACAGAGAAGCTTTTGACAATGGACTATGAAGCACAAGTCTGGGGCACCATGATCTAGAAGGCATCCATATTACAGTGAAAGTACCCAGCATCACAGTGGCAAACAGGCCTGACAGTGTGTGAGCAGCAAAATTATTCTAGGACTGATACTAATCACTAGGTTATTTTTCATTTTTATCTTTGCATTTGAAAATACCTTTCACAGACACCAGAGAGACTTTCACACTGCAAAATTATAGCTCTATCATTCTGCTTTAACTTCCATGGGTACATCTTATAGAATCTTGGGACTTGTAGTTTGGTGTGGCACTAGAACTCTCTGGCTGAAAATTCTAAAAAAAAAAAACCCTCCCTAAACTGCAGACCCTAAACTGCAAATAGGATGTTGTCATGGCAGTTGGAGAGGAATCATGGTTCTCTGAGTCCAAGGATAATATAGCCTTTAGGATTCTGGAAAGTCTTAAAGGGTCTTATGTTTGGTGCCACCAGCAATCCTGCTGAAGCCCTGGTCAATAAATGGACTCAAGATCTAACCAGAGCTATTGACATGATCACTCCCAAACATCCTCTCCAACCTGTTACTAATCTGGCCCCTTGGTATACAGGGGACCTCAAGGAGCTGAAATGGAAAAGACAATGACTGGAAAAAAGATGGCAGAAGACTCGACTTATATCCAGTATGGATTGTTTTAATATATATGTGACTTCTTTGTTATATTAAAATGATGTGATGCACATTTAATTGATGTGGTGTATAGAGGCCCTTGGTATGCACTAGGGTTTGGTTCCAGAACTCCATGTGAATACCAAAATCCATGGATAATCAAGTCCCATTAAATACAATGGCACAGTAAAATGATATCCCTTATATATAATGGCAAAATCAAGGGTTTTTTTTTTTAATTTATTTTTTTTAGGAATATTTTCAAGTCCTGGATACTTAAATCCCTGGATAAAGAATCCGTGGATATGGAGGGATGACTGTATCTTTTGGTCTGTTCTTGTTCCCAGCCTCAGTCCATGGAGAAAGGTGGGGAAGAAATAAATATTATAAGTAATATTATTAGCATTATGTAATGTGAATGGGCCCCATTGTACTGCTCAGTGAAATTGTAATCCTGTCCACATCTTTGCTCCAGATAGACTGAGAGGGATTATAGAATATTACAGATGATAGGCACATCCTGAGTTTAGCAGTTCAGCTTGTGTTTTCTCTTGGAAAAGCTTGTTTATACACACATGTATATATAAAATTTTGTTCTACTCCTTATAGTGGAGCAAGAAAGCACTGGTGAGGGTCTTCTGGAGGAGGGAACTCTGATATGAGGTGGCGACTGCAGGGGAGGAGGGACAGAATGGCAAAGTGACCAGTGAAGGGGAGCCCTTGGAGGGTACTCTGTCCAAGCCCCCTGGTAGCATTCTCCTTCCTTGTAATGAGAGGGTGGTCCTTAAACAAGTAATACCAAGATGATGTTGGGAATCTGCAGAGCACAGTACACTTGCCCTCCATATTTGCTAGGGTTAGGGGAACAAGACCCCCGTGAATATGGAAAACCCGCAAATAACAAAAACACCATGTTTTTCCCTGAGAGGACACCTCTCTAGGAATCTCTAGGTTCTCCAATGCAACTCTGTGGTCAATGTTCAACATACACTGACCATAGATCGGCACTGGAGTAGCTACAAATGCCTAGTAGACTATTCTCTCTAGGAATCTCTAGGTCTTTCAGTGCAACTTTTAGTTAAAGTTGACCACAGAGTTGCACTGGAGGACCTAGACAGTCCTAGAGAGAACATATTAATGAAATCCGCAAATATCAAATCTGCAAATATGGAGGGATGACTGTATATTATACACAGGTTGCATGATTTAAAATGAGACTGAAAAGAAAACAGAGAAGTGATGGACTGGTTCTGACAAAGACTGTAGACTGGGCCTGAGAATTATGTGATGATCCAATGAGTGCTGTCATCTGCACCATTCTGTAAAGACCAGATTGTTTCAGATTTCTGCTTCTGGGGCTAGAATTATTCATGTTTCTTGCCATCTAATCCTAGGGTGTGGAGAGAAGAAGCACATGCATTGCATATAAAAGATTCTAACTTCATTTCCTGGCACTGTAAATTAAAAAGGATCAGGTAGCAGGTGTTTAGAAACAGGTGGCAAAGAAACAGGTGTTTTCTCTGAGAGCCTGGAGAACTACTGCTAGTCAGTATAAGCAATCCTAGGATATGATGTGTGTGTATGCACCTTCAAATTGCCTATTGACATATGTCAACCCTATGAATTTCATAAGGTTTTCTTAGGCAAAGAATACTCAGAAGTGGTTTTGCTATTGTTTTCCTCTTAAATGTAGCCTACAGCAACTGATATACCTTCGTGGTCCCCCATCCAAGTACTAACCAGCCCTGGTCTTGCTTGGGTTCCAAATTCAGACAGGATTGGTGCTGGACAATTGCTAGTCTCAGCTTCAGTGGAACCACTGAATTAATTGCTGAATGATAACTCAACCAATGTGTAGATCTCATTGATTCAATAGGTTTCCTCTAGTTAGGACCAACAATTGGATTTAGACCATTGTCTGCTAGTAGATTATTTCATGCACAAAATGAAATGCCTTTTTCTGTGACAAATTACTTATTCTGTAGAAAGGTAAACAGTAGTGATAGTTCTGTGATGAAAAAGTCACAGGATAAGTAGGGACAGTGGGTGTAGCAGCACCACTAATATTCAGTTTTCCTATCTGTAACTTATATTTGTCTTGAATGCCAAATGGTAGCCAATTATTTCATTATGAATAGTTCCTCAGCCTACAACTGCTTCTCTGTTAATTTCAATAGATAAATGGGCTTTGAACTCAAGTTCCTTCTGGTTCAACAACAGGTAAGCTGGCACAGAGGTATTTGGTACAACACAGTTGGATTATTTGATTTTCTACCCTTCCAGTAATTTCAGTTTATAGGATGATCTTCTAAATCTGGAGATTGAGCTCTAACAAGAAAATCTAGAGCAGTACAAAGTGTTTGAAAGACCCCTACCTCTATAGCAGGGACAGAACCAGAATAAATATAAGGCAATCATGATCTAAACTTAAATAGAGTAATTCAAGTGTCGAGAAGAAAAAAATATACTGAGTCCATCTTTTTTAAAAAATGAATGGCTATATAGAGGCAAACATAATAATGCAATGGAGCAATTTACCCCAAAGTTTTAAAGAACTTGTTTTGAAGAAATACGTTTACAAAATCCTACAGTGGTGTCTGCCATTAATAGCAAATTTCTATTTCATTTGTACCTAAGTCTCATAATTCATTTAGATGAATATTTGTGTAGTCTGTCTCACTTGCTGGATGCAAAAGAACATGAGCCAAATTCTGACATTTAAATGTCCTGATTCTCTCTGTCCTCCCATTTCTTAAATGTAAGTATGCATTATAATACCACAAAGGTGAGCAGGGCCAATGATAGATTTGATGAAATTCCAAGAAGAGCAGTGAGAGTTCTGTCTATAAAAAATATCTATTTTCAAGGTAATTATCATCCTACCTTATATTTCATATTGTTGTCAAGTCAGAGTTTCCAGTTAAGGAAGACTGCAAAATTGGAAATATGGGAAAGATCAATGTCTTCTCTGCATAAAACCCAAACATCTTTCATATGGAGTGGTGGATAAGGAGAAAGTGAAAATGAAAAGGATAGAGCTGGAGTACGTTTCCATCAGACCTTAGTGGAATCTTGGGTAAGATTGGGGTATGGATGGAAAGGATTAGCTAAAGAAGGAGGTAACAGAGAATGGGTTAGGGACTTATGAATTATTATTAGCAAATTACTATGGCAACATTCCTGCAAAACCTAGTCTTCATATAATTTTTAATTTTTATTTATTTATGGGATTTATGTCCTGCCTTTCTCCCAAAATGAGATTCAAGGCAGCTTATAAGAATTTAAAAAGATAAAACTAAAACATTAATTACATAAGTGTTTAGGTATGGTGGAAAGAAAGTCACATGGTTTATCATTTGGAGAATTTAAAATATGGGGGGGGGGGAATGGGAAAACACAGAAAACTACAATATATTTTATTAATAATTTAATAATTTAATTAATTTATATCCTGCCTTTCTTTTTCTACAGGATCCACTTATATGAACTTAAACAGTTATAAATTTGTAGAGCATGCATTATACAAAACAGTGGATTGTGAATGTATTCTGGTCAGAACTTGAAAGGTGCGAGACAAGTTGTTGAACTCTTCCCTAAAGTAGAATCAGCACCTTGGACAGTTCCTTTAAAGGCTGAACTAAAACCCAGAGTAGATTTACTGTCTCACTGTATGGAAGCCACCAGTTGTGACTGCTTTAAACAATTCATGTATTGCTAAACTTGATAAGATGCAATAACCTTTGAGCAACAGGTTGACTTGGATATTTTATTCTGAGGTAAATAGTAGGCAGTCTAGCTCTAGACATTAGACTGGATGAAAAACTTCCATTCATCCCAGTTAATGGTGTTGGAAAAATGAATATAGAGAAAATCTGAAGAATAGTAGAATTCAGTTACAAAGTGAACTGACAGTAGATATGTGGCAGATTTTTTAAAAAGTAGTTTTGCAAACAACATTTATGAAGTATACTTCTGCACAAAAAAAAAAATACTGTGGTGCTGTTGGCTAAAATAACCTTTAAAAAAGATTGCAACATCTTCAAAAAACCATCTTTCAGAATAGTCAGCTGGGCAAGGCAGCTTACGGGGGATGGGAAGTGTCAAATGGACAAATCCCTCAATCCACCAGAGGATGCATCCATCCACCACTATCGCAGCAAAGTGGTACCATAAAACAGGATGCATTTTCCTTCAAAACGACTAGTGGCTACTCAGTTATGATGGTGTGTATTGTTGGTGACAAAACAGCCATTATTTATTATTCTTTGGAAACAAGGCACACAGAAAACATGCATGGCATGTTGCTACTCACAATATCACAGCTGCCATTTTGGTGACAGTGATAGGGATTTACGGTCCCATAAATGAAGTAGGAGAATGTTCAGGCTGAAGATCATGTGCTGCACAACCCTACAGTGTGCTTTCAAATTCCAGTTGATGTCCTGAGCAGAAGACAGTGGGTGACTTCATTAGGCTTCCAGAAATCTCAGGATGGCCACTACTGCAAACAAAGCTCTTGGATGACATGTATAATTTTTCTGATCTAGTGGGACAGTACTTCAGTTGTTCATACCAGTTACATTAGGTTTACAAAGTTATGTCTAAAGTAAGAATGACCAACTCCACAGGCCAAAAGGCCCATTTCTTCCCCAATCTGGTATTGTCCTGTTTGGACAACACATGTCCCAAAACCCAGTACTGATGTGAGCAATATGAATGACATTTGGTATGTTCCTCATCATAACTGGGGTATAACAGCTTTAAACCATATTTAATAACTTATCTGTTGCACTGGATCTTCTGGGAAGATTGAGAACCTTCTGCTCCTGTGTCACCATGGTTGTCTGCATAGGTGTTCCTCTGAGCTACCTGGTGCAACTGCTGCCACCATAGATAGCTTATTCTGAGGTCATGGAATCATAGAATATCAGAGTTATCCAGTCCAACCCCCTGTCATGCAGGAACTCAAAGCACCTCTGACAGATGGATCAGAACGAGGTGCCCAGCCATGTGACCATAGCTGGGTGCTTCATGCTGACCTCAGAAGTGATGATTTTTGACAGTAAGGATATGCCAGATGGCTCAGTGGGACACCTGTGCATATAGCTGCTGTAATTTGGAAATGATAGGCCAGGTACTGGGGTGAGATTGGGGCAGCTGTGAGGCCAGAATATGCTCAGTATCTTGGGCCTGTTACAGACAGCCAAAATAAAGCTGCTTCGAGTCACAGTGGAGGTATGGTGTTTCAATGATGCATGCGTCCTAAGACTCCAGAAGCAACACCAAAGCCACGCTCCAGTCCTTAGGGCTGGAGCGTGGCTTTGGTGCAACTTCTGGACTCTTAGGATGCATGCATCTTGAAACACCACTACCTCCACTGTGACTCGAAGCAGCTTTATTTTGGCTGTCTGTAACAGGCCTTGGTCAGTACAATAAGCCCTTTATCTGCTCTGCAGGCCAATTTTCTCCCTTTGGATCCTCTAAGGGCTTCATACACTGCCAAAATTGATATAAGCAAACCTGGAAGTCTATGTCTGCTTTGAAAAATTGCTATTGGTGGTGTTAAATGGAACAGGGGGCTACTGTAATCCATATAAAAGTGAATTACAATTCCTGGAGTGTTACAAGACATGCAATTCTCTTTTTGTGGGTGGGAGGGTAGGTCTAGGGAGTCTGGAGAGGTTGAAGGCTGTGTATGATTTCTCCCTTTGCTCAGTCCTGGTTTACAAGAGTAAAATGTGCTAAATGCAACATTAGGACTCAAACAGACAGGCCAAAATAAGCTGCTTTGGGTCATTTTGGAGGTATGCTGTTTAAATGATGCATGCATCCTAAGAGCCGGAAGCTGCGCCAAAGCCAAGCTCCCCGTCCTAAGATATGGATGTCAGACTAACTGGATGATATTGTTGGGTCCCTTTTCCCCTTTTTGAAGATGGAGACAATGTTTGCCCTCCTCCAGTCTGTTTGGACTTCTCCTGTTCTCCAGGATTCTCAAAGATTATTGCCCATGGCCCCAATATACATTTGCCAGTTCTTTTAATACCCTTGGATGTAGTTCATCAGGTCCTGGAGACTTAAATTCATTTAGTAACAAGGTATTCCTCTACTATCTCATTACTTATTCTGTGCTGCAATTCCCCCTTCTGTCCTCTGCTCCATTATCCTCTGGTTGTGCACCCTTTTCCTTTCCGAGAAGACTGAGGGAAAGAAGGTGTTGAGTTATTCTGCCTTTTCTCTGTCTTCTGTTAGCATTTTGCCATCTTCTCCATGGAGTGGCCCTACTGTTTCCTTCTTCTTCCTTTGCTGCAGATATATCAAAAAAAGTCCTTTTTATTGTTTTAAACCTCTCTAGCAAGCTGAGTTCATTCTGCGCCTTTAGCTTTTCTGACTTTACCCCTACATGTGCTTGCTATTTGTTTGAATTCCTCTTTGGTGATTTCCCATTTTTCCATTTCTTATATATGCTCTGTTTAAAAGTTAGCTCAGTTGAAAGTTCTTTAGTCATCCTCCAATGTTTCTTCCTCTTTGGAACTGTTTGAAATTGTGCCTCCAGTATCTCCCTTTTGAGAAAGTCCCATCCATCTTGAACTCCCTTCTCTGTTAGTATTCTTGACCATGGGATCACCCCCAGTATTACTCTAAGTTTACTAAAATCTGCTCTCCTAAAATCTAGAAGGTGTGTCTGACTATGACTGGCTTCTCCTTTCCATTGTATAACAAACTCCAGGAGAACATGGTCACTTCCACCTAAGGATCCCATCCCTTGTATTCCATTAACTAGGTCATCCCTGTTGGTTAGGATCAGATCTAAAATAGATGGCCCCCCTTGTTGCCTCTTTCACCTTTTGGACAATGAAACTGTCTCCAAGGCAAGTGAGGAATTTGCTAGACCTTGAGGATTTGGTTGAGTTTGAATTCCAGCAAATATCAGGATAGCTGAAGTCACCCATCACTACTACATCTCTCCTTTCTGAGTGTGTGGCCATCTGTTCTAGAAAGGCATCATCCAATTCCTTCGTCTGACTTGGGGATCTGTAGTAGACTCCCACAATAACATCCTTGTTGTTTCCCTCCCCTTTAATTTATATCCAGATGCTCTCCACCTGGCTTCCAGGATCAATGAAATATATAGAAGGGAATCTTGCACTAATTTTGAGACTATGAAGGAGAAGCATCTAGCATAATCTTTCATTACCTCCAGTCCATTTCATCCAATTCAGCTAGTGCAAGTACAGTCGGCCCTTCTTATACGTGATTTTTTTATACACGGATTCAAGCATACACGGTTTGAAAATGTTCAAAAAAAAGTATAAATTTCAAATATCAAACCTTGATTTTCCATTTTTATAAGGGACACCATTTTGCTATGTCATTATATTTAATGGGACTTGAGCATACAGGGATTTTGTTATACATGAGGGGGGAGGGTCTTGGAATCAAAGCCCAGCATATAACAAGGGTCCACTGTAGATTGGAGTCCATGAAAGCGTATATTATAAAGACTTCTTTCTCAGTTATTTTCAAAGATACTATTGTATTCCTTTATAATTTTTTTACAATGAAACAGACTAACATGGCTGTTTCTGAAAAAGCTTTGTGGTTAGGCTCATGTTACATTGCTGTGATGGTATCATGGTGTTCCACAAGACACTTCTGCTTCAGCCTCAGTTTTTCTTCTGTAAAGTCAGAATAACAGCCACTTACTTGACAGGGGAGTTGTAAGGGCAAACTCAATAAAAACTGAGCATACATCATATCTGAAACTGCCATGCAGATGATAAATAGAAGCTGGAGAATTTCTGACAGCAGAAGCAGTATCTAGTTAGTAGAAATTGTTCAGATATGTTCAGGGAGCTTTCCATTTTTAAGCTTTTGGTAAATAATAAATAAAAAATAATAATCATGTCTGGTTTGTACAGCAAATCAGAGAAGTCCATTCTTGTATACAACAGTCTGAGGGGACAAACCTTTTTCAGCAGATTTTGTGTCAAGACTCATCTGTGAAACAAACCTTGGTATGTCACATTTGAAAAGCAAACGTATTTTGTGGAATTCATGCACTGTGCTTTCCAGTGTAACAAAAGAAGAACCAATTTAGCACCATGGAAGCAATTTAAAGTGGACTTATGAAGCTGCATCTGTTTGAGTTTCTTTGTGTCTCTCAGAATTCAGAACAAAAAGTTTACAGTATATATTTTAAATGCTTTGAACAAAATAGTTAGGTTATTCAGCTCCCAAAACAAATTCAAAATGATGTTCTGAATTAAATTCTTTCTTTATGAATGCAAAAAGTAATCCTTGACTCTGTTCTACAATTGGACATGTTGGGGGCTGCTTTCAGGCAATAAACAGGATGATATCATGAGGTCCCAGACTAATGCTATTTGGAGATCAGATAGCATATTTAAAAAAAGAAACCAGCAGAAGGAACAAATGCTCAGCAGGAGCAATCACACAGAACTTATATATCACCAGCTGAACTTTTAAAGGTTTAAAGACTGCTCTTTTAAAGGTTCACCAACTACATCCTCCTCAGCTGTATTTTTCTTTTTTTCCTTAAAGGAAAAAATAACCTTCTTGGTAAGGAGAAGTTCTGGGCCTGCCTTTTTTGAGAGAACAAAGGCACTGGGTTCTACTTTACCTGGATGTATTTCAAAACCAATGATTACCTGGACCTTGGTGGGAGTCATCTTCTGACTAAGGAAACAGATAAATATGACAGCTGCCAGGTTAAAGGATCACATGTGATTGATTTATTAAAATGTATATTCCCACCTTTCTACCACTAAATAAATTAACTGAGCATGTATCTGCATTTCTGAAAAAATTAATTTGACTCAACTCTAACTGTTATGGCTCCATCCTGTGGAAATCCTGGGATTTGTAGTTCAGCGAGTTATTCAGCCCTGGTCTGACAGAGAGCTCTGGTGCCTCATCAAACTACAAATACCAGGATTCGTTAGGACAGAGTCATGGTGTCAAACTGTTTTAATTCTGCAGGGTGCATACACCCTAAGTAAATTCAGTGGGCCCTTGGTATCCACTGGAGTTTGGCTCCAGCCCCTTCCATCAGTATCAAAATTCATGGATGCTCAAGTCTTATTATATACAATGGCATAGTAAAATTGTGTCCCTCATATAAAATAACAAAATCAAGGTTTGCTTTTTGGAAATTATATATATTTTAATATTTCTATATTTGAATTATATTTTGAATATATTTTCAAGCCATGGATGGTTGAACTTATTGATAAAGAATCTGGATACAGAGGGCTGACATTACATTTAGATATGGCAAGGCAGCTTCCTCTGAGATAGGTGCTGTGTTGTATTTTATCATATGCACTGTTATTCTAATTTTTTCAAAAACCTACCAAACTGAATTCAACAAGAGTAGTTTGCACTCAACTCAGCAGGAGAGAGAGGAGAGGTGTGGGTAGAGTTTTGCCTTCCTTAATAGGCTCAGGCAAAAGCAAACTGCTGCAACTTTCCAGCTTGTATGTTCTTTCTTATGGAATGCTTTTGCCATCTTAACCGAACTCTGATTTTGCTTGGCAACAAAGTATCCCTTTTTTCATCTGTTAAATATAGGAGGGTATGATAGGTTCACCTTGAGGTCACCATAATGATACTAAGGCAGATGACAAGGAAACAACTTGAAGGCACACAACAAAAACAACAACAGCAACAACAACAATGGTTTTATAACCAAAAATGATAAACACTTTTTCTTCTTACCACCTCATCCATTTTTGCCAGATATGTTATTAAGCCATCTCACTTTCTGGAATACCCTTGAGAAGATCTAATGATGACATATCTTCCCACAGTTATTTCCTTAATGGTGCTGGCCAGGGAAGCTGTAGAGCACTAGAGATTTGCATGTTTTTTTCAAAATAAAGAACAAACAAACCTTATTAGTAATCACTGACAATGTTAATGATTAAGTTAATACCCATTTTGTCATCCTTTATCTTAGGGCAGGCAGGTTTTTGCATGCTATATGTCCTGCACTGCACAACTGCTACAGTGCAGAGGGTGCTGGCATTCAAAACATCTTCTAGTCAAAAACATTAGAGAGCAAACACATTGCTTGCCCCTTGCATAATCTGCATCTCTACTCCCTCTATCTCTTCCGTTTCAATTGACCTGCATGGGGGTGGAATGAGCGGTAACCCTCCTTTGCACTGTCCTGTACCTGGTTTGGGGGCCCCTACTGTAAGTACCTCCGTTTTGTCTGGATTCAGCCTGAGTTTGTTTTTCCTTATCCAGCCCATTACTGCTTCAAGACACTGATTGAGGGGAGAAATGCCATCTGTTGTCATAGCTGCTGATCGGGACATGGAGAAATATATTTGGGTGTCATCAGCGTACTGATAACACCCTGCCCCATGTCTTCGAATGATTTCTCCCAGTGGCTTCATATAAATGTTGAATAGCATCGGGAACAGTATGGCACCTTGAGGGATGCCACATTTAAGCTCCATTTTCGAGGAGCGACTGTCCCCAAGCATCACCCTCTGGAATCTACCCGAGAGGAAGGACTGGAACCACTGGACTGCAGTGCCACCGATTCCTAACTCTCCCAGGCGTTCCAAGAGGATGTCATGATCTATTGTATCGAAGGCCGCTGAGAGGTCTACAAGCACCAACAGGGTCGCGCTTCCTCTGTCAATGCCTAGATGAAGATCGTCAACCAGAGCAACCATGGCAGTCTCCACCCCATATCCCGTCCTGAAGCTGGTTTGAAATGGGTCTAGATAATTGATTTCATCCAAGATGACTTGGAGTGGAAGGGTGACAGCCCTCTCCATCACCTTGCTCAAAAATGGAAGATGGGATACAGGCCTGTAGTTCTTCATATCCAGCGGGTCCAGGGAAGGTTTTTTCAGGAGCAGTCTAAAAACCGCCTCTTTTAAGCAAGCTGGAACACAACCTTCCCTAAGGGATGCATTGATGACATCTCTGAGACATGCCATCAAGGCATCACCCCCCTGGACGGCCAGCCATGTTGGGCAGGGATCAAGGGGACATGTCGTCTTCTTCACATTTCCAAGGATCTTGTCCTTGTCATCAGTATTCACAAGCTCAAACCGATCCAGTTTAACCTCAACAACGGGTTCACTGGACACCTCATCTGTTGATTCTGCTGCAATCCCGGCATCCAGGTCAGCTCTTTTCTGAGAGATTTTATCTGCGAAGTAGTTGTCAAAAACATCACAGCAGGCCGTTGTCGGGTTAAGCAAAGGGTTCTGCACAGGTGGAACTTGTGTCAGTTCCCTTACCACCCTAAACAGCTCTGCTGGATGGGACTCTGCAGATGCGATACGTGCAGAGGAGAAAGATCTCTGCGCTGCCTGTATCGCCTCTCTGTAGGAACGAAGGAATTTCCTATGATGAGTTCTGTCAGATAAGAGTCAAGTGTCATGCCAGTTACGCTCTAGTCATTGTCCAACCCACTTCATTTTCCTCAGATCTTCAGTGTACCATGATTTACGATTAGGAGCGGGTTGGAAAGGATGCTTGGGAGCAATTGTGTTGATGGCCTTGGCGATATCAGTATTCCAGGTATTAACCAAAGCTTTGACAGAATCACCGGCATTACCAACCAAGAACCCTCTAAGGCTTTCTGGAATCCAATTGGTTCCATTAACCTTCGAGGGCGGACCATGGGTCCTCCACCCCCGACGGGGCAGTGTGGCTCTTAGTTCAGCCTTGACCCGGGAATGTTCCGTCCATGACAGTGTGGTGGTACTAGTTACCTCCGCCCACGAATAGTCCTGCTGTGTACTGAAGACCGCATTGAGGGTAGGACCTGCGCAATGTGTTGGCCCGGAAACCAACTGGGATGGGCCCATGCCTATCATGGAATCCATGAACTCCCGAGCCACACCTGTTAAACTGGTCTCGAGTGGGATGTTGAAATCGCCCAGAAATATAAGTCTGGGCGACTCCAACAACAATTCCGAGACCAGCTGTGTCAGCTCGGATAGGGAGTCTGTTAGACAACGGGGTGGATGGTATACTAACAGAATCCCTATACTATCCTTGGTTTTCAGGCTGAGGTACATACACTCAAAGTGGTCAGTTTTCTGGATAGGTATCCTGGTCAAGGTGAGATTATCTCTGTGGACCAGAGCCACTCCGCCCCCTCGCCCACTTTCCCTTACCTGTTCACTGACAGAGTGCCCAGCTGGGAGGGCTTGATTCCAGGTGATGGCACTATCATCCCCCAGCCAGGTCTCTGTAAAACAGGCCAGGTTGGCTTCCTCATCCACAAGAAGATCATGGATGATGTGGGTCTTATTCTTTACCGACCTGGCATTACAAAGGAGCAAGGGAAGGTTCTGTGGCATGGTTGGTATGCTCCCCAATCAATTTTGGGTAACAGAGTGAGCTGAAGGTGGGATCGCTTTCAGACATCGATCCCACCTTCTTTTGTAACAAAACCTAACTCTGTTGTCATCATATCTTCCTTTGCCCCACACAACCTCAATTCTTGCTCCCAGTTTGGTCCCAGCCAACTCATCCCCCTCACATCCCATTGATCTTGTTGTTTTCTGAACCCAGTGTTCTTAGGGAGGATGAACTACCAAATAAGTTCAAGTCTTTCTCCTTCCCATTCCATCTGTAAGTTATCTGTAAGTTTATGTCCCAACTCACTCTTCCTATCAGTGGGGGTGCAGTGGTGTTACTGCTGCTGCTGTGCTGCACTCCAGAGCCTCGCTGCCTAGGCCTGCCATGCCCTCTTGCTGCTGCCTGGCCTCTGCTGCCTTCTTTGCCCCTGGTGGAGTTGGGGAGAGAAAGAAATCTGCTTCTGGCTTGGCTTGCTGATATACAGTTATATTAATAACTGTATAATTAGAATCATCCAGGTCACAGTATTTCTGATTTCTAGGTATGGGTGTGAAAGCTGGACAGTGAAGAAAGTAGATGGGGAAAAATCAACTCATCTGAAGTGTGGTGTTGGATAAGAGCTCTACAGATATCATGGGCTGCTAAAAAGACAAATAAATGGATCCTAGAGCAAATCAAGCCTGAACTCTCATTACCAACAATGCTTGGTAAAGCTGAAGATAGTAGGAAAAGAGGAAGACCATTACAGGTGGATATACTCAAACAAGAAATCCACAACCCTGAGTTTGCAAGACCTGAGTAGGGCAGTTGGTGACAGGGCATCCTGGATGTCTCTCATTTATAGGCTTGCCACAAGCTGGCAAATAACAGTGACATCAACCCTACAAGCACCATGGTTTTTCAGACAGACAAAATTAATTTTGTTCTTTTGTACCTTCAAGTCATTTCCAGCTTATGGTGACCCTAAGGTGAATGCATCACAGGGTTCTCTTGGTAAGATATGTTTGGATGGGGGTTGCCTTTGCCTCATCCTGAGGTTGAGAGAGTGTAACTTGCCCAAGGTCACCCCAATGAGTTTCCATGGCCATGTGAGGATTTTAACTCTGGTCTCCAGAGCAGTAGTTCAACAGTGAAACCACTACACCACACTGGGTCTTCCATTAATTATTACTGTCTAAAACCACAAGCCTAGTGCTTTGTATCTCTCTCTTGATGAGCCCCAAGAAACCTTGATCTTGACTGAGAACTATAGATAATGCTGTCATAAGAAGAAAGGATAATGACAATATTCTAATGCAAATAGCTGCTTTTTTCTTGCATGCAGATTCAGGGCTTCCTTACGAATAAAATAGAATAAAATTAAATAAATCCCCACTTCAAAATACAGCACAGAGAAGCTCCTGTATAAATAATAGATCCAAGTAAAGATATATATCACAAGAGAACAATACATTCAAAATTAAGCTTGAACCTTATTTATGAAAAAGAAAACATTTTAGAAAGAACTGTCACACTGTTTTGTAAGTTTGTGCAGCAATCATGCAGAAAATAGCTTGGGCATTAAATTGGGTTTGATAAAACTAGACTCCCTCCAAAGTTTTTTCTCCCCTTTAAATAATAAATGCCAAGGGCTAATACATGTAGTGCAATGTCTACACGTTTCCCCACCACCTCACAATTCTTTCCTTCTTTGTGACCCAACACACCTGTGGGCTTTTAAAGGTCAGTAGCGTGGATGGATGTTAAATCACAGGCCAAGTGGATAGTTAACCAAGAATAAAAGTTTATTTTAACACAGAATAGGCAAAGGTAACTTTGACCTGAAGTTGTTACTATATCTTCTTTTGTTACATATATATAAGTCTGGTTTTAACTTTCCACTAATAACTCAGCCGCACAGGCTATACTATCACTCAAGAAGTTATGTAACCCAAACCCCTCTTTCTGAGTCTGGCTACAATGAGTCTCTCCTCTCTTGCCTCTCCAGAACTAATACTGTCCCTCTCTGGACCTAACAGACCTTTCCTTGGTCTATTATCAAAATACTGTTCCATCAGTCTCTAATCCTAACTATCTTTCCCACTGAACTCCAGCTTCATCCCTCAGGATTCCAGACCCTAACTCACTCAACTCAACTGCCAAGTGAAATGTTCAAACTCCTCAGCCAGCACCTGATTGGCTAGTGGATCTTTGGCTTCTGATTGGCTGGTTTTTAAGTCAGTTCGTCACCCAGGGCTTTAGAAAGTTACTTTTTGGAACAGAACACCCAGAACAAGAATGCTGTGTGAGACCATGATTTTTAATCCTGGGGTTCCTCTTTCAAAATTTATCACAATCAAAAGCCCATTCACCCCCAGCAGTAAAATATGCTCAATAATACTATGCTCACCAACACAATACTATGCTCTTTTTTTCTTTTTAAGCAGGCTAGGGTTTTTTAGAAATACTGTTCTACTTTCTATGCTTTTGTGTTGCTTTTTTAATACTGTGATCTGCTCTGGAAAAGGAGTGGGATACTACTACTACTACTACTACTTTTATTTTTATATTTTTTAAAATCAGGCTAGGGTTTCTACAGAGAGTCAGTTTGAACATTGGATTAGGACTCTGGAGACCAGGGTTCAAATCCCAGTTCAGCCATGGAAACCCACTGGGTGACCCCACTCTCTGAGCCTTAGAGGAAGGTGAAGGCAAACTTGCTCTGAACAAATCTTGCCAATAAATCCCCATGACAGGGTCACCATAAGTTGGAAACAACTTGAAGGCAAACAAGAACAACAACAACAAAAGGGTTTCTGTGCCATCCAATTTGGGCAGTAAGATCTGGAGCATATCTACATGGGTCAGATGATCTGCCCCCCCCCCCACCCCCTTGTGTCTCCTCGTCCAGACGACACATGACTAAATGCCTAATTTGTATGTAGACTGTCCTCACTTGGGAAGCACAGTACTGCAGTGAATCTGTGCCAGCGTGCTTTTGCTCCATATCTTCCCATAAAATCTGGAGCACTCCAGAGTGATGCCAGGCAGTTGGTTGCACAGTGCCCTGCTGTACCTCCTGTCATCACCCCAGGTCAGAATGAGGTGCCCAGCCACATGATCAGTGCTGGGTGCCTAGTTTCTGGCTTCAGAGGGAGGAACCTACACTGCCACCATTGATGGTGAGTGTTATAGTGGGAGGCTGTGTGCACAGCCACCCAGCATTGTTACAGAGCACACAGGTAATGGGGGGAATTTGGGGCTGTTTCATAGCCAGAATACTCTGGGAGCCAGGTCCACTTCATCTTGCCATTCTAATTAGGACAAAAATAGAAAGTGCTGCTACTTAAGGCTTTGCTTTGATTCAGAAACTTGCCTTCAGGGTGAGCAGATGTCCTCCTTTTCCAGGACATGCCCTCCATTTCAGCCTTCGGTCCAGGAGGAATTCCAACATGTCCTCCATTTTGAGCATGACTAAGATACTTGTATTTATATTTATATTTTTAGCTTTTATTTTGCCGTGCCCTACATTTTTCTTAAATATCCTACATTTTGTGGTGCCTTGTCCTCTTTTGTAGTTATGACATCTGGTCACCCTAAACCTGTATGACTTCAATTGCTTCTTGCATCTACAATGTAGAAGTAATGCAGTTTCACCCCAGCTTAATTGTCATGGCTGCGTCCTATTGAACTTTGGTTTTTGTAGTTTTGGGGAGCACCAGCACTCTTTGGCACCAAAGGCTAAATAATAATAATAATAATAATAATAATAATAATAATAATAATAATAATACTGTTTATTTATAGCCTGCTTTTCCAAAGAGATCAAAGCGGGTTACAACAAAGGTACTACACAATGTACAAATTTACAAACAGCATCCACATAAAAAATCCATGACAATACATCAGAGTATTAAAAACAAGATAAAAATTACAAGGTTAAAAACCACAACAATAACTAGCTTAAAATGCTAGTGTAACGGGGAGAGAGCAGAAATCACAGCGTCTGAGGGAAAGCCTGTTGGAAGAGTAAGGTCTTCAGCTTCTTTCTGAACAGGTCAAGGGAGGTAACCGAGTGGAGCTCACCGGGAAGAGAGTTCCAAAGCTGCGGGGCTGAGTTGGAAAATGCCCTTTGTGCAGTCACGGTGTACTTCGTATCAGGAACCCTCAACAATTGCTTCCCGGCCGATCAGAGAGTGCGGGGCGGATTATATGGGGAGAGGCGGTCCTCCAAGTACCCTGGGCCCAAGCCATTTAGGGCTTTATAGGTCATTACCAACATCTTGTATTGAGCTCGGAAGCGAATGGGCAGCCAATGAAGATCATGCAAAATAGGTGTTATGTGGCTAGTCCTGGAGCATCCAGTGACTAACCTAGCTGCCATATTCTGCACTAATTGAAGCTTCCAAGTTTGGTACAAGGGTTGCCCCATGTAGAGCGCGTTACAGAAATCCAACCGAGAGGTTACCAGAGCATGTACCACCGTTTCAAGGTTCCCCCGGCCCAGGAAGGGTCGTAGCTGGCGTATTAGCCGAAGCTGATAACAAGTGCTCCTGACTGTCGCATCCACCTGAGATGTAAGGTGGAGCGACAAGTCCAGAAGCACCCCCAGACTGCGAACTGAGTCCTATAGGGGAAGCGTGACCCCATTCAGGACAGGTGGACAAATCTCCATCTCCAGGCCAGGGGAACCTATCATGAGTACTTCCGTTTTCTCTGGATTCAAGCTGAGTCTGTCAGCTAAAGGTCTTGGATGGAGCTACAGTACTTAAAGTGATGTCAGACTGAATTATTTCTCCAGTGTAGATGCACTATAGTAAGCAAAGAGAGGTTTTCGTTGAAAGTAACCACTCTGAAGTAAAGAATCCCAAGAACTGCATCTTAGGTTCTCACTTTGAACCTCTCTGTTACAGAGATTTCCCCCCATTAATGGACTTCAGATTCCCCCTTCTAAAATCAGGTTGATATTCCAACAAAGGCTAGCATTCCTGTTAGTAACTGTAGCAGCCCTGAAGGTGGCTGAGATGTGTGTGTGTGTGTGGGAGGAATAGCTGTGCTGACTGTTGGAGCTGCTGCAGAGCCTGAGGTTTGCATTAAGTGATTGTTGTGTGTCTCTCTTTGTGTCTGTGTGTTTATGCATGTATATAAATCAGTAGGATCTGCTTAGATTCATATGCAAAAAGTGTTGGGACTTCTCTCCCACTTCCCTCCAAAGTAAGCCAGTGAAGACCAATCACTGGAAGAGGGGGCACTTCCCCTACACAGCTGGTTACTGTTGGCACAGGTTTCTGGACTAGGCAGTCCTTTGTTTCAGTCCACCCTAAGGAAAAAAGAACAAGAGCTCTGTTGGTTCAAAATATGGGCGATGGCTGAACCGAAGCCATTGACATAGATTTCATCAGTAACTGAATTTGAACCCAGGTTTCTCTGTACCAAGCAACCTGCCTCAAGTGGCACCATAGGAGTGTGGGGCAGGAACTGATACCTCAATGTTGGCAGCAGTACATTTTAAAGTGTTGTGTTTAGCTAGAAAATGGAGGGACTATTTGGTCTCCAACTCAGGTTGTAAAATATCTTGGGCCAGTGCTGTTCCAAGTTCAACATTCTGCACTGAACATTTTAAATCAGAAATCATGCCCAAGCACAGATCAACAGCATCTACCATCATAGGGTTGTCTCTGTATTATGTTGCAACAATGAATTCAGTTATATTTGGCTTATAGTTTTGTTATTTGGAAAACAGATATAAACAGATATAGGCTATGAATAAGGATCTGTAATGAAAGTATTGAACTGCAAGACCAGAGTTTGGTCTGACTTAACATAAAGTAGTTTCTTATATTCCTGTGATTATAATAACTGGTATGTTGGGATTCAGTGAATGTGTGGGACAGGACTTCCCTTTTTACTTATGAAAGAGCTTGTGAAATTTTTTTTATCTGCAACTCTGAGAATCCATCCGGAGGATTTGTGGAATTGTTCCTATATAAAGTTTTGTGGGAGTTAATCGAGTTCCACAGGCTAGAGAAGAACATGCTGTCTCTTCTTATTTTATTAAGAAAGAGCTGCAGGCCAGCCTTAAATTTAGTACCAAGCAAGTCTGAGTCAAACACTTTGAATGGGAAACAAAACTCTGCTCTTGTGAAAATTACTTACTTACGGATTTTGAAAAAACAAAAACAAAAAACAAGTGTCTCTAATGAGCAATGTCCCTTTTTTGAAGAAAGAGGAAATACTTGCAGAAATAATAAAGACTCCCCTCTCCCATTTTTATTCCAAGCATGCTTGCATGCAGACATAACCCTACAGAGGTCAGAGTCGTTCTGTAAGGGAGGAAAAAAGAAAGAAAGAAAGGCTCAACCTCTATTGCCTTGCTATGTTGGATAGATTTTTTGTCACTTTCTGACAAGAAGTTCATATCCTTGAATCAGAAAGAGAGCTCCTTCAGACTCATAAATCAGTATTACTAAAGTGTATCAGAAGATCTGAAACACTTTTACTGCAAATATTAGTGATAATATGGGCCTCTGGATTGCAGTGGAATATGGATGAGCACAAACCATTTAGAAACAAATATTCTTGCTGATAACTGACAGCCAGCCAAAAGCAAGCCCTGATAAAGATAAATAACCTGTACTCAGGGAAATTTTTTGCATCATTAAACATGGTGAGCATATTAGCTAGCAGGGGGTGGAGCTGAATCCCTAAAGAGATAAATCTAAATTAGGTGCAGTGCAGTGATCATAACAGTAATGCACCATCTTGGCTAACTAGCTGACATCAACGGGGAAGGGAATTTCACATTTAAATGAACCAAACTAAAGAGCATTGCAGTGGCGCATACAGATTAATTGGAACATATTCATGAACTTTTTAGCCTTGGTCTGCCTTTTATTTCACTTGGTGCCAAGCTCAAGGAGCTTAGAATTTCCCTGTCAGTTCCTGTGCCTTCCTTTCCCCTCCACATTTTACAATGCAGGTTGATTAATGACTCTTCAATTTGCTTTCTATTTATCACCCTTCACTGCATTTGAATCAGATCTTTCCAATGGAGCCAAAGGGGTGTGGCCAAAAGGGAGTTCTCTAGGGATTGCCAAACTTTTAAAAACAGGAAAACAGGTATGTTTGTTCCTTGGTGACTCCTTACTCATGCCATATGTGTACTGAATTCAGAACTTGGAAGTAGCTACTTACAAATAATGACTGAGTTAGAATCATAGACTGCATGCACACTGCAGAAATAATCTGGTTTGACACCACTTTAACTGCTATGGCTCAGTGCTATGGAATCCTGGGAACTATGGCTTTGGTGTGGTGACACAACAAACCACAGTTCCCAAGATTCCATAGCACTGAGCCATGGCAGTTAAAGTGGTGTCAAACTGGATTATTTCTGCAGTGTGGATGCACTCCCCGAGTTGGAAGAGACCACAAGGGCCATCCAGTCCAACTCCGTGCCATGCAAGAAGACACAGAGCACAATGTCTTATAGGTTACTTTTCTCAGTAGTAATTAAAACATAACTAATTTATATTATACATATAATTTACTGTGGGATAACATCACCCCTTTTGAGATATAACTGTAACCAGGGGGACTATTAGATGGGGGACATACCATCCTTTCCCCATCCTTGTCCTGTCTTTCCCAAATGATTGCAGGAAGGACTTTCACATAATGTAGTGCTTATCCAGACATTGTCCCATCCAGAAAGAATGATTGACCACAATTGCGCAAAAGGCTTTTGGATGACATAGTGCTAATCCTGTTTTTAGAGTTTATCACACTGGGGCTAATTTCGGCATTAAAGAGAGATCAAAGCACATTTAAAGCATCCTGCAAATAAAGCGAAAATGGCAAATAATTGCATGAATGATTATCAGATGCAATTGTGCAAATAAAGCGATATCAGAAATGCATTGTCACAAATGCATTGTCACTGAAATCCCAAAAGTAAAAAGATGTGGATTAATGCTTCTTTGTGATCACTTTAATGATGGGTTTTGTGTGACACTGTGTGAAATTGTTTATCATAATTATAAGATTTTTCCAGGATATTCATGGGATAAACTCCTGATCTCTTTCATGTGATAAACTCCATTGTCTCATCACTGAAGTGGAATTTTCCTGGCATTTTATGTTAACAGGAATTCGTGTTAATACAATTCCATCATCTCTGAAATGCTTTCACACGATGGGACAATGATGCGAGAGCAATCCACTTTGCTCCTGGACCTGTCCTGTTACTTTCCTGGTGTGATAATCTCCATAGAATTATTTTTAACATCGTGAGCATGCCGCTTCACTAAAAAGGATTTGTGGACTATCACATGGGGTCAAGTGATGACTTCTGTCTCATGCTGCTTCTTCATGTTCTGTTATGTTGTAGAGATGACACTGAAGAATATGGGAAGATAATGTTTTATATTTTGGCCAGCATGTTGTAGCGTTCAGATGATTTTGTAGGCGTAAGAAGCAACTGTTGCAGTTACTGTCAAGAAACCCAAAATGGTTGCTTGTATTTATTTATTTAAAAAAAGACATATTGGTAACTAATTACTTTGAAGGGCATGGAACTGTAACTGTAATCTATTATTTTATTAAAGTACTTAACAAGCCCTGATGAAATTGCAAAGACGATATGGTTAGCACTGTTTGAATATAGCTATGTGCCATGAATATGGGCATGCACACAGCATGTATTGTTGGTAGCAACAGCAGGAGCAAGAACAGTGTTTTGTGAGTATGTTGACTGGTAAATCACGTTTTCTTATATGCAACGAGAAATGGGATTTTCCTGCCCCTTTGGGAAGAGAACTCTTCAGCTCATAGCTGAGAGTAGTGAATTTAATTTGCCAGTTCAGCAGGGAGAACAGAGATGGTAGGAAGCAGTGGGGGATCTAATGGATCTATAGTAAAACTGGTGATAAAGACAGACGGTTGAATTCCAAGATCCAGGTTCACTTCTAAAGGTCAGAGGTTCTACCTGAGCAAGCCACTGTCTCAGGGTAACCCAACCCAACCATAAAGGTTCCACCAAGTTTCTGTTGCTATAGATTATTATTTCTCTTTGTAGAAAGAGTTTTTAAGTAATTAGTCCCATAAAATCAAAATGAAGAGAAAAGGCTGGACTGTTCTTTTTTCCTCCACACTATTGGAAGAACACAACTATTAAGATGAACAAACATACTGTTCAACAAAAGTACAGGGATACTTCAGTTAACAAAGCCTCTGACAAAGGAGCTTATTTTTACAACACCCTTTTGACACCCACCAGACCCCTTTTGCTCCTTCTGCTCTTTCTAGCTGGATGTATTTTGAACAGGGATTCACAAACATTAGCCTTTCAAGAGTTTTGGACTTCTGCTCTGAGAAGCCACAGCTAGCTTGGTAAAGAGTCAGAAATTCGGGGAGCTGAAGTCCAAAATATCTGGAGGACCAAAGTTTGGGACTCACTGTTTTAGAAGCATCAGCACTGGAGGGATGGTGAAGAACAGCTGGAGAAACACAGCTTCAGAAAACAATGTATCTGCAGAAAACAATGAAATAAAGTGTGAGCTTGAAAAGAATAAAATTCTACTCTATTTGAGCCTACTGTAGGTGTTTGTGCCTGCCTAGAACAGGCAAAGTAAACAGAAGCTGCCTCCAGAATCTCCCCCTGTACATCTGTGAACACAAAAGAGAGAGAAAAGGCAAGAGCAGAAAAAGCGTCCCTCCCTAGCATGTTAAAAAAAGCATAGATGTGTGGCCACCACACTTCATTAGAAAAGTGAGGGCTGTTGAATGGGGTAAAAAATATCCCTGAAGGTTTCACACACATAGAAGGGTCAACATGTTTTTGGTTATATGTATGCAAGGCTTACTTGAGCTGGTTGCTTTATTTCACAAGTGCATATTTTAGTTCTGAATTAAAGGTTTATTTAAACATGTTGAATAGTTCTTCTTTTTTTGTAGTATAGGAACCTATCATTATTCTTTCCATATGATATCTGCCTTTGGTACCACATTTTCTGTTAAAGAAGTAATGCTGAAGAACATATCCACATCATTAACTGAGGCACCTGTAGTGCTGTCAGGAAATGTGAGTTTTCAGACAGGTTAAATTGGATGGAGTTTGAGAAAGAAAGGGGTCAAACTCACTCCTGTACGTCCACACTGAAGAAATAATCCAGTCTGACATCACTTTAATTGCCATGGCTTATTGCTATGGCAATTGCTATGGGAATTATAGTTTTGTGAGACATTTAGCCTCACTGGTGCCACAATAAACTACAATTCCAAGACTTCCATAGCATTGAGTATGGCAGTTAAAGTGGTGTCAAACTGGATTATTCTGCAGTGCAGATGCAGCTTTAGTCTTTCTTCAATACTGCTATCTCTTTTTCACATGGATGGCACAAGAAGCAAAAGCCTCCAGCCAGGAGACATCACCTAGAAACTACATCCTTTACCCATAATGTAATTTGTATGATTTAAAGGAGGTTCTGGGGATGAGAATAGGATGTTGGCTCCTATGGCAGACCATGGTTGTTTTGGAAACAAGATCACACACTCCATGCTATGGAATCCTTGGAAACAAGGAACCACACTCAGTTCATCTCATAGAAAAGAAATTGCATGGAACCTCATGCAACAATTGCATACATCCAAAAATATAATTTTTAACCATTTTAAAATGAATAGGAACAATACTGTGTGATATAATGTCTCTCTGAAGCACATGGTGGAGAGCATCTAAGGCAAAATAGGAAGATGTGCTTGATAAAATTTGGGTTACCCAATTGCATGCAAACTAGCACATTTCCATCAGGTGTGTTCTACATTTTAAATAACTTTCAGTAGGTTTTAATAAATCACATTGACCTTTGAAGTCCACAGTTAGCTGGAAATAAGTACACAGGGATTAAACATCTTGTTGTGTTTGCTGCTGCAATATGCAAACAATAATAGGCCAGGTCCTTCCAGGGCAGAATTGATATTGCTTGCCAACCAATTTATTAATGAAACCTTTGAACCTTTAGTTTAATGATTATCTCCACAGAAAAACTGCACAAGAGAATCTTATTTGCAATACATAGCAACCTAATGCAGCAGCATTTCCCCCCTCATATCCTCTGAGTTTCTGAAATTTATTTGGCCCTTTGTTCAACTGGTGAAAAGGAAATCTTTCACATATTAATTTCCATTTAAAAATCATTCACATATTAATTTCCATTTAATTATGTGCTTTCATTTTATGCAGATAAAGAGACCTGAATGCATGCCAAGCTATTCATACATAATTATAGGGATACTGTATACAATTTCATAAATTGTACTGATGATGTCAATAGCCTTAATGCTGACCCCTAATACATAGAGTCCTTGCTTTTCTGTAGATATTTTTGTCTTCTGTAAAATGCCAATTCAACCTGTGGATTTATTTATGAATAGGGCAAATATAATGGCCCAAGTGTTGGACCATAGTTGTCTGCACCTGGGTTGTCACAAGATACATGAAGGGAGTCATAAATTGTGCAGGCCTCAGTAAGGGAGTGTTCAGATGATCCCACCAGGGATAATCCCTTGTCCCTTGCCATTTGAGCAACTAGGTTGTCACAGAAAAGGAGACAGCTACACACAGCAGCATCAGTTTCATGGGAAAACAATAATCAACTGCACTTTCACAGTGGTATTTCCTCATATAGGAATGCATATGGCACACATTCAGGTTGCCTATCAACTTGGGGTAACCCCATGAATTTCATAGGCAACCAATGCTCAGATGTAGTTTTGCCAATTCCTTCCTCTAAAATACAGTACTACAGCACTTTATATTCATTGGTGGTCTCCCATCAAATATATTAACCAGGGGTGACCCTGCTTAGCTTCCATCATCAGATAGGATCCAGTGCCTTTAGGGTGTTTAGGCCCTATGGCAGGCTTATATAAAAGTAATATTAAATATTACTCATGATAGGTTCTCCTGGCCCAGGGATGGCGGTGGTTCCACCTGTCCTGAATGGGATCACGCTTCCTGTGAAAGACTCTGTACGCAGTCTGGGGGTGCTCCTTGACTCGTCGCTCCACCTTACATCTCAGGTGGATGCGACGGTCAGGAGCACCTGTTATCAGCTTCGGCTGATACGCCAGCTGCGTCCCTACCTGAGCTGGGGGGACCTAGAAACAGTGGTACACGCTCTGGTAACCTCTCGGTTGGATTTCTGCAATGCGTTCTACATGGGGCAACCCTTGTACCATACCCGGAAGCTGCAATTAGTGCAAAATATGGCAGCAAGACTGGTCACTAACATACCTAGGACCAGTCATATAACACCGGTCTTAAAAGACCTACATTGGCTGTCTATTCGCTTCTGGGCGCAATACAAGGTATTGGTTATAACCTATAAAGCCCTAAATGGCTTGGGCTCAGAGTACTTAAAGGACTGCCTCTCTCCGTACAATCCGCCCCGCACACTCAGATCCACCGGGCAGCACTTGTTAAGAGTTCCGGAGGCTAGATTAGTTAATACCACCAGAAGGGCCTTTTCCACCTCGGCCCCTACCCTCTGGAACTCACTGCCCATTGAGCTCCGTTCAGCAACCTCCCTGGCCCAATTTAAGAAGGGGCTGAAAACGTTCTTCTTCAAGCAGGCTTACCCCTGATTCTTTGCCCTGAG
>NC_056522.1:121696437-121802102 GCF_019175285.1 Sceloporus undulatus | reverse complement strand
TTTTTAATTGACCTCAGCTTTATTTTGGTCACTGGAGATTAGCCAGAAAACTGTGGAAACCATGGAAAAAATTGTATTTGCTGCCTCATACCTTCAGAGGTTCAGAGGCTGGTTAAAGCATCTTGTGGTAACAGAGGCAACAATACAGATAGCTCTCCCATGGAAGGTATTGATACATGGTGCAAAGCACAGAGGAAAAATCCAACCGCATTAAAGGTGAATAGGAAGCAGCATAAATCACAGCAAAAATTTAATCTAACATGGTTTAAAACCAATTATATTTCTAATGCACTCCATCCTCAGCAAACTCTCAAGAGGAATACACATATTGCAAGTACTTTCGTTAGGATTCAATAAGTGACTTTAAATCTTTCTGCAGCAAATATTTCTAATCATTTGTAAATTTAATTAGCAAGAACCTGAGTTTTATTAGCATATTTTTGAATTGTACACTAGAAAGGGTATGTCAACCATTTACCAGATATAGTCTACTCTCTCTTTAGTTGTCAGCAAAGCTTGGCTCGGATTTTCAGTCTGTTTATCCTTTCCAACAGCTTGAGGTATGCATTGCAAAGGTATATGCTTTTTAGATACGTCTTCTACTTTGCTCTCTGCTTTCCTGTGTAATGGAGGATGACTAATTCTTTCTGAATATCAATGAGCACAACAGTCGCTAGCAGTATAATAAACCATATGCTTGAAGAGAAAAATGGCCCAATAAAGTGATGGTGAAGAGGTCAAAAGATAAAACCCAGCAGACTTGTTGTGTGCCTTCAAGTCATTTAGGTGAACCTACCATGGGTTTTTCTTGGCAAGATTTGTTTGGAGGATGGGATTGCCTTTGCTTTCCTCTCAGGTTGAGAGATAATGACTTGCCCAAGATCACCCAGTGGGTTTCAACAGCTGAGCAGGGATTCAAACCCTGGTCTCCAGAGTAGTAGTCCAATGCTCAAATGCTGGCTCTCCCAAGGGACTTATCTATACCTTTCAGCTCCCAACTATTGCCAATGGACCTCCTAACCATATCAAACAAAACTAGCTTCAACAGCAGGAATTATATGTAGCTAAGGAAACAGATTCAGACACCCATCACTTCTCACAAATCCTTTTCATTTGCATCAGGGCAGGGTAACCTGAAACTTACTGAACATATACAAATACCAGTACTCCCATATTTAAAAAGAATTTCCAGACGGGAGGAATTTTTAAGCATTCAACAGGAACACAAGTCCTCGGAATTCTCTTGCACATTTTCTCAAACTATAATATAAGAGCTCCCTGGCTGTGCATGCTAAGTACATCACAAAACTACACATCCCAGGATTCTATAGGTTGGTACCATGACAGCTGAAGTGTGTAATCAAAGTTTTGCAAATGTATAGTATTGATACCAGGTTGAAAGCAATGGGAATTTTTCAATTAGTGGTGGTGATGACAGTATCTTCCACACTCACAGGCTTTCCTCTTCACTCTAAGCATAGTTGGGGAGCAAAATAGATTTCCGTGTAACAAGTTATTACAGCGAGTTATCAGTATTGTGATATAAATTATTATGGGATTGCTTAGTTTGAATGAATCTTGAATTAATATGTTTTACAAAAGAGTTGTTTGCATTGTGTCATCCCCTGCTTCCAGAACATGGACATGGCCTCTGACTCAGGGCACTATCACATGGGGGGCGGGGGCGGGGTGGGAGGCATTATCTTAGCTAAATTACATGATTGCAAGGAAGATTTTCACACGATGTCACACGCATTCGGGACTTCTCCCATGAATAATCCTCAATGTTCTGGCAACATTCATGGGGAACTCCTGTGAATTCATTCACAATAGTGGGAATGAAGCACAAGTGTGATACTGTGAAAGTTAATCCTGCTTCATTACTGGTATTGCACAAGCAACTAGGGATACCCAGAATGCATTGCAGTGCTTGTAATCCATTCTCATTGCCAGGATCGGTTTTGCAGTGGATTTCAATCTTTTCTGAAGCTATGGGGCACAGTTTAATTAACACTGGATTAAAACTATGTGCTGAAGTAATAAATTTTATTTTGCTATCTCTGTTCTGTGCATGTGCAAAATGATCAATTGCAATATACTAACAATTCATTTATGGATATGTGTAAAACACCATTGCAATATTATTTTTAATAGTATGATTGTGTGCCTGTGTGAAACCATCAAGCACTATAGAGTTAGTGTTGCTTTTGATTTTCATTGCTGCAATTGTTGCTGAACTGGACATTGTGTAACAGTCTCCTCAGAGATGGAAGCAGTGCACCTGCTGCTGAACCAGAGCAGGAGGAGCTCCCAGAGCCAAAAGTCTCAGATAAAGACCAGATTATAGTACCATCTCTGGCAGAAAGTCCTGCCCATTCAGATAAAGAAGGTGACTTACTTCTACTTACCTTTGTCCAGCAGATACAACAAAAAGGGGACTTGACGAGATCTCAGAGGATTATAGGAAGCATCAGTTAATTAAGCAACAGCTGCATTAAGCTTCTGATCTATAAATTCCCAGTCCTGCCCTCCAGGAGTTGCAGAAGATTATGATCCACTGGCTCCCTATCATGTTCCTAAACTCTGTGCTTGACCTAGACTGTGTGTGTGTTGATTTAGATGCTGTTTACCTGACTTGGACATTGCTGACTCTGCTTGGGACTTAAGGTTTTTATTTACTGAAGTAAAGTAAGTGCTGAATTGTAAACTACTCTGTGACTGGGCTTGTCATTAGTTGTTGACTATCAGTGCCCAGACTGTGGACTTTTATCAAACCACCTCTGGTGCCTGATTTACCTCTTCTGAATTTGGCTCAAATTCAGAAGATATGCTGATTTTATTGCATGGTCTTTTATCTCAAAACAGCTTCTCATTGTTTCTAGTGCTGAGTTTTGTCCTGCAGTTGGCCTACAGTTTGGTCTCGAATTTGTCCTACATTTTGCCCCTGGTAATAGTGGACAATTATGGCAACCCTACAATCAGGGGCCATTTTTTTCCAAATCGAAAGCTTAATTTTGATTTAAATCTGAAAACAAATAGATTTAATCATTGAAAGAGGTTGAGGAAATGAGTTATGTGGAAATGTTCACAAGTTTTCATCTTAAACCATGTAGCATGTTCAATATTCAAAAATAGTTCCTTTACATATTTAATATTCTAAAGAGAAGATGAAAATTGAGGTCCAGAAAGTGCTAATGTTCACCTCCAATGAGCCCATCAAAACTCAGGCTCTTGAGTATAATATTTGGCTGGCTTATTTGAAACAATTAATAGTTTTTTTGTGATTAGCTGCATTGACAGATAATCTCTATAAACTCATGAGTATAGATTTGAAATGATATTTACTTGGTTTGTGTTCCAGGAATATAAAAAGCCCAATTGACTGTTGCTTCTGCTACTACTACTAATGTTGGCCAGAACCCTGTATGGGATTTACCTATATGCAAGCATTGTAGTTTTGGAGCTATGCAGTTAATCCTGGCCTGACATTCCCAATTCCCACATACAGGGAAGTAGTTCCTGCAGTTGATAGAGGCCTGTTCCTCAGTGGCTTGGGAAGCAGCTGGCTGCCATTTCCATCCCCTATCACAGGCTATCTTTAGTGCAATAGGCAGATGAAGGGCCCCTGTTGCCATACTCCCTCATACTGGAGCTCACTCATGGAAGGGGGGGTGTAGGAACATCATCTTTCTGCTTAATGATCACTGGGGGAAGAGACCCACATTGATCATAGAGACTACTACCTGGTAAATGGGGATTGGTAGATTTTCACAATCTCTAAGTAGCCCATAACCTAGGGGCTACTTAAAGATTGTGAGTACAACACAGTCATGAGTGTGTAATTCTAGGTTAAGCATTCATGACTGCCCAACAGGATTTTGGCAGCTGCTGCTAATGATGATGATAGAAGCAGAAGAGGAGGAAGGTATTATTAAAAGCTAATGAAGAATGTTTTTATTTTAATATCTTCCAATGATTTGTGTGGTGTTGCTATGTCCCCTGGGCATTTCTATCGAACACTAATGTCAGTATTAGCTTTGCTACTGCCTCCAAAAGAAGAAGAGTGAACCTTCCATTTTGGCATAGTTTCTCATCAATTGCCTATTTGCAGAATTTGAAAGAGCAACCCCCCACCCCCCGCATCTTCCTCTTCTAACTGGATCAAGAAAGATGGGCTAATATTAGCAAATGGAGGAAATGAAGCAATTGCTCTGCATTATATCTGGACAAAGCTCTGTAATCCTAACAATCAATTCTGTAAACTTGCAATCATTGTACCCAAGCTAATGCTCACCGTAGAACTATTTACTTGAGGGGGATGCTATGAACATATAATAAAAAGTATGCTTTGGCTTTGGTTTGTTCTCCCTAACTGATGCTTTTAATAGACTTGTTCATCTCATTTTGGTTTCCTACCATCTCAGTATAACTTGGTATATGTACACTACAACCTTAAGCAATGCTTACATTTTTTGATGACTTTTTCCCCCCTCACCATCTCAGTTCTTGATCTGGGCAACAGAATTCTGTGCACATAAGATCTAGACAACTAATAGTTGCAGGCAAGTTTGTTGAGCTTTCCTTTTATTGGCCTACTGCAGTGTAATGGGTCTGTTATGTGATTTGCATCTTCAGTGGCTCTCCATGCTTCTGAGGCACTTTTCATGTGTCATCCTTTCTAACAAAGTCAAGATGATTAATGCTGTCTGGCTGACTAGTTTAGAGTTTTGCATCTCTCTGAGATCAACCCCCATACAGATGGTATTTTTTTATCAAGTAAGATGAGAGGCTCCTGAGTGACTTGTGCAATAGACTCATGTCACCTTCAGATTTATTACTAAGTTGTTTTCAACTTTATTATGCCTTTATAATTAAAGCAAGGAATGGGAGATGCATCAGAAGTACAAAAGAGAGCCTTCTGTCTTAGTTAATTGACAGTTCCTTGGCGGTTCTTGTGGATAAAAAAGATAGTTTTTATGCTAACCATTCTTTTTAACAGCTGTTTCCTCATTTTGCACATGTAATTCTAAAAATACTACTACAAGATTGTGTAATTTAAAAAGTAATGGAAATTTTGTAGCTGGCATGGATTACATTTGAAGACAATTCTTTCCCATCCTTCAAGCTGCTTAATTTTGTTGAAAGGGGCCAGTAATATGATATTTTGTAGCTGTATTAAAATTATTAGGAAAAAAGAGAGTCATCATCATAACTTATGTAATACTTTACATATATTCCTGGATAGATTATAGTAAACTCTATGACTTTGACCTATTCTGTATTTTATAATTTGGTATGCTAGCCATTTTCAATTTCCCATTTTTTATAGCTTCAGTAGACTATGAGAAGGATTTTAAAATGGCCTGTTCATGTAATAGAATAATGAAAAGGTGAGACTTTATAGTTAAAGGAACATGAAGTGCCTATTGTGACAAAGGTGGTTACACTGAACTCTCCCCTTATGAAAAGTGACTTTCCAAAATAATAATGTAGCCTTTTACACTCAGCATTACACTATGACTGTACATCAATTTTTTTTTTCTGGGAGCCTATTAATACCACACACACACAAAAAGTTTCACACAGTGGAAATGCTTAATGTACATTCCAGTCCCCAAGATAGGGGGCATCTGGGATTGCAGTAATCACAGGACCATTGCATGAATTTCCCATGCAAGCAAAATAATCCTCAAAATTCTGCAAGAATGACGTTTACCATATATAGAGCAAGGAATTCCAGATGTACAAGCTGGGTTCAGAAAATGATGAGACATTAGGGATGATATTGCAAACATACATTGGCTAATAGAGTGCACCAAATATTTCAAAAAGAAAATAAGACTGCACTTTTATAAATTATATCAAAGCTTTTGGCTGTATACATCATGAACAAATATTGATTGCTCTCAAAAAAATGGGTGTGCACAATATTTGATTGTCTTGATGGCTAATCCGTACTCAGGGCAACAGGCTGCTGTTAAGACAGAGTATGAAAAAATGGAATGGTTTCCAATCAGAAAGGGGCTTAGGTAAGGCTGCATTTTATTACCCTATCTATGTAACTTGTAATTCGTATCCTGAACATATCATACACAAAGCAGGATCAGACTCATAGATAGGCAGCATGAAAATTGGAGGAAGGAATATCAACAGGTTAAGATATAAAAATGACACCACATTACTAGCAGAAAATAACAAAAGACTTGGAATAGTTACTGAGGAAAGTCAAGAAACATTAAGAAAACAAAAATAATGACCACAGATTTCCATAACTTTAAAGTAGACAATGAAGACTTTGTAATAATTCAAGATTGTCCATATGTTGGCTTAGTCATTAATCAGAGTGGAGACTGCAGTCAAGAAATCAGAAGAACACTAGGATTTGGGAGGGCAGTTCTATGGATAGCATGGATTGCTAAAAAGACAAATAAATGGGTCTTAGAACAAATGAACTCTCCATGGGAAACTGGGACTGCCTTACTTTAGATATATCATGAGAAGGCATAACTTACTAGAAAAGACAAGAATGCTTGTTAGGGTGGAAGTGAGTACGTAAAGATGAAGACCGCATTCCAGATGAATAGATTCAATCAAGGAAGCCATGGCCCTGCAAGACCTGAGCAGGATTGTTAATGATGTTGTTGTTGTTATTATTATTATTAACCTTTATTTATAAAGCGCTGTAAATTTACACAGTGCTGTACATACAATCTTTTTAATTGGATGGTTCCCTGCCCTCAGGCTTTCTCATTTATAGGGTTGCCATACATTGAAGTTGATTTGATAGCAGTTAACAACAACAAATTAACACCACTGGACACATTTCAGTCAGTGGTAATGATTTTTGAAATCCCATTGAATTTATTGGAATTGATTTAAACACACATATTGCTCTCACAGTGAAATCATTGGGACTTAGAAGTTTTTAGTATTGCCAGAATCATGGCCAATATATTTCTAATTCTGTACTATTGAATTAGCAATGTGAGTTATGAAATGGTCTTTTCCCCTCTGATATTGTTAATAAAAACTAGAAAGATCCAGACAAATGAATCAATTGATAGTCCTAACTATATAGACCCACCAGTTACATAGGTGTTGGCAAATTATTCTGAATCTTATTAACTTAACTGATTCAGTGGCTCTCTTCTGTAGGGCAGTGTTGTATAAAGTTCCATGATGTTCAATAGAGCTTTACTCCTCCCAGATGATATATAGGAGTGCATTTCGTGTTTTCTTTCTTTCAATGAGAGAGTTCAATACAATCCAGTCCAAGCTGATTGGATTTAGTTATTCTTAACTGTGAAGGCATGGATGACCAAATCAGTCTTTTTTTGTCAGTGTCATTTTCATGTGTTCAGTCATTAGTTCTTTCTATGTCAGTCTGCATTTTTTAAAAAAGTGTATGAAAATTTGCATTATTTCTGAGTGCACAGTTCCTCCACTATAACATTCTTTGAGCAAATGCCCCTAATGTGTGCAATTTTGTACATGACTTTTTCTAATGCATTCATTTTGAAGATATGGTTTGAGGTTATAATGTCATCACACAGATTGTACAGACGTGTGAAGGACAACTCTCTTTTGACCAGACTCTGGAAATGTTGTTTTTTGGATTAGTTTCTGCAATTTTCCAGCTAGCCTGACGATTGGGGAGTATCTGGGGTTTTTCAAAGCTCACATTCTTATTGGAAATGCAACAATGTGACACAGACCTTGTCTGCATGGCCAAAAGGCCCCCTTTCCACCCACCCAACCACCCACCACTGTTCTGGTGTTTTCCTATCCAGATGATGCATGGCTCAAACACCAGTTCTGGTGCAGAAAATCTGGGCCATGCCCAGCATGATTGTGCCAGAAACAGGACATAACACACTTAAAATGGAATAAAAACCCCACACCTGCTGCTCTGAATCTTCTGGGATGATCAGGAGCCTTCCATCCCTGTGCTGCAGCACCTGTCTGCATGGCTTCTTGGCATGTCCACCAGCCCTCTGGCATGTCTACCACCATTCTGAGATCAGAAGAAGGTGCCCAGCAGGTGAGTGTCACTGAGCTTCTGACCTCAGAAACAAGCGACCTGTGGTGGTGGTAGACACACCAGGCGGCCCAGTGGGATGCCTGTGCAGACTGCTGCCACAGCATGGGGATGGAGACCAAGGTAACCGAGGCAACACTGGGCAGCTGTGGAGCCAGGATACCTGGCCTGTCCCTGGAGTATCCTGGCCAGTGCAAACCAGGCCTTATAGAGATCATCTGAGAAAGGCTTAAATATTGTTTCCATGACTTAATGCCCCCTTGTGTCTTTCCCACCAATGTTAACCTCTCTGGGATATAAACTGATACTTTTAGGGATTATTCAACTTTTTCTTTCCGCCTCTTCTTTATTGACTGACTGCTACAAAAGTGCAACCAGCTCAGCCCTGTTCTGTCCTGCCCTTGCTTAGCTTAGAACCCTTAGAGAACTTTCCTGTCTCTAATGGAATTTCTATTATAAAACATCAGGGTTTATCCCCCCCACCCCAACTGTGAGAATTGAGCAGTTTAATTAGGCTGTGTTGACGCTCACTATTTAATTCCAATAATGAAAATCTCTAGGTTGGATCTATAGTTGCTGGGTAAAGGTTTACAGAGTTTTAACTACTGAAGACTGACTTTTTGATCTTGGTGTCCTCCTGGACTTGACAGTCCTTGCTCCTTAATAGTTACCTACTGCACGCATGCACTCTCTATTAGTTCTGACTTGCATATTAGCCTAGAACATTAGGTTGGGGCATTTTAAAATGCAGTCCAAACTAATTTCTGTTATATCCTTCTAGTTTACTGCAGTGTCCCAGGGCAATGTGTCATTGCTGTCTTGCTACGACTTTGAAAGCAGTCGTTCCATGTCATCCTCTGCAAAAACCACTCTGCGTTTCTTTTCCCACTGTAGTGGAGACACATTCAGCTGCAATGTCCCTCCCACATAGCAAAGGTTGTTCTGAGAACAGAAAATGAGTTCACATCAACTCTTTTCTCATGGCAAGCATTGTCTTCAGATAATAAACCTAAAGGGGATCTCATTGCAGTCTTACTCTGATGACCTTATGTCCTTTCTCTGGATATGGTATTATAGATTGTTCATCTGCCATGCTGGTGCTGCTTAACTGGCAACAGTGATAAAAGAAATTTATCAAGGATTCTATTACAAAGGGTTGGTTGGTGTTAAAGATGCAGGGACAGGACAGTGCCTAGACAACAAACTAGTGAGATCTCTGCTTGGACTGATATGCTCAAGTTCTGGAATGAAAATGAAACTTTTTATTTTTATCTCTGGGGGAAAAGGGGTAGGTAGGAAGGAAACAAATGCATCTTTTTTTTTTTTCCTTCCAGAAAATATGTGTTGAAGGATCTTTAGCACGCCTAATATCAGGGTACTGTGATGAATAGCAGCATTCTTGCAAACATTTTCTGGTGATGTTTGTTTCATCTTGTCTCAGGATTCTCTCAATGTTAAATATTAAGGGCAATTTTTGTAAGGAGATATATTATCCTGCTGATGCTTGCTTTGATTTAAAGGCTATAATAACCTCTCCTGTTGCACAGAAGCTACTGCTAACTTTAAAATGGCCTAATTTGTCTACACCTTTCTCCCATTACAGGTACAGGGTGACTAGAAATTCTGACAATAATACTGCTTGCAGACTTTGGTGTTTTCAAAATAGCATTTCCGTGACTGCTGTTCCTCATGGTTCCTCATGGTGAGACTACTTGATAGTCAGAGTACATCTTCATTACACAGTTATAGCCATTTGATACCATTCTGTGCTGGCTCCATCCTATGTCATCCTGAGATATGTAGTTCAATGAGGTACTGGAAATTCTCCACTAGACATAGAATCAGAGAATCATAGAATCGTAGAGTTGGAAGAGACCACAAGGGCCATCCAGTCCAACCCCCTGCCATGCAGGAAATCACAATCAAAACATCCCCGACAGATGGCCATCCAGCCTCTGTTTGAAGACCTCCAAGGAAGGAGACTCCACTACACTTCGAGGGAGTTTGTTCCACTGTTGAACAGCCCTTACTGTCAGGAAGTTCCTCCTAATGTTGAGGTGGAATCTCTTTTCCTGGAGCTTGCATCCATTGTTCCGGGTCCTAGTCTCTGGAGCAGCAGAAAACAAGCTTGCTCCCTCCTCAACATGACATCCCTTCAAATATTTATATAGGGCTATCATATCACCTCTTAACCTTCTCTTCTCCAGGCTAAACATCCCCAACTCCCTAAGTCGTTCTTCATAGAACATGGTTTCCAGACCTTTCACCATTTTAGTCGCCCTCCTTTGGACACGCTCCAGTTTCTCAATGTCCTTTTTGAATTGTGGTACCCAGAACTGGACACAATATTCCAGGTGGGGCCTGACCAGAACAGAATAGAGTGGCACTATTACTTCCCTTGATCTAGACACTATACTTCTATTGTTGCAGCCTAAAATCGCATTGGCCTTGGTAGCTGCTGCATCGCACTGTTGACTCATGTTCAACTTGTGGTCTACTTGGACTCCCAGATCCCTTTCACATGTTGTCTCCTTAAGCCAGGTGTCCCCCATCCTATATCTGTGCATTTCATTTTTTCTCCCTAAGTGCAGTACCTTACATTTCTCCGTGTTGAATTTCATTTTGTTAGCTTTGGCCTAGTTTTCTAGTCTGTTCAAGTCATTTTGAATCTTGATCCTGTCCTTTGGGGTATTAGCTACTCCTCCTAATTTGGTGTCATCTGCAAATTTGATAAGTATGCCCCCAATTTTGTCCTCCAAGTCATTGCTAAAGATGTTGAATAGCACTGGGCCCAGGACAGAGCCCTGTGGGACCCCACTGGTCACTTCTCTCCAGGATGAAAAAGAGCCATTGTTGAGCACCCTTTGGGTTCGTCCGGTCAACCAATTACAAATCCATGTAACAGTTACCTTGTCTAGCCCACATTTTACAAGCTTGTTTACAAGAATATCATGGGGAACTTTGTCAAAGGCCTTACTGAAATCAAGATATACTATATAAAAATAAATAAAAACATATTATATCCACAGCAATCCCTTCATCTGCCAAGCTGGTAATTTTATCAAAGAAAGAGATAAGGTTTGTCTGGCATGACTTCTTTCTCTGAAACCCATGTTGACTTTTTGTGATTATGGAATTGCCTTCTAGATGTTCACAGACTCTCTGTTTAATGATCTGCTCTAGAATCTTTCCTGGTATAGATGCCAGACTAACTGGACAATAATTGTTTGGATCCTCTTTTTCCCCCCTTTTTGAAGATAGGGACAACGTTTGCCCTCCTCCAGTCTGCTGGGACTTCTCCTGTTCTCTAGGAGTTCTCAAAGATTATTCCCAATGGCTCTCATATTACATTTGCCAGCTCTTTTAATACCCTTGGATGTAGTTCATCTGGTCTTGGAGACTTATATTCATTTAGGTTAAACAAGTATTCCTGTACTATCTCTTTACTTATTCTGTGCTGAAATTCCTCTTCTCTGTCCTCTGCTCCATTATCCTCAGGTTGATCTTTAGTGACCCAGCTCAAGCGAGTAACAGGAGCACTCTAGCAAAGAATTCTAAGTACCTCACCAAACTACAAATCCCAAGATCTCACAACCTCTTAGTCCAAACTAATTGGTTGCAGCTTACTTGTGAGGTGAGTTTTTTTCCTTTCTCACTCCATGTTTATTATTGCTATGTTTGTGAAAATGGTGAGACCTGGAGTTTCATTAAGTTGTTGTTTTCTGTTAAGGTCCTGGGAGAGAGGGTTTCTGGTGAATTATGGTTTCTGTAGCGATTTTTGCCAAATGTGTGGTGCATCCTTGCATGGATTTGTATAGCATTTCACATAGGGGTAAACTTAAGCACCCGTTTCTAGGAATGCTTCACAAAATGAGTTGCTGACATAATACCATGTGATGTTAGATGATGTGTTCCTTAACTTTAATGTCTTATTAGTCTCATTATCATGTTTTAATGAGAAGAAATTATATATTATTGTTTAATTAAGTTTATTTAAGTCTGTTTTGTTTTTTTAAAAAACAACACACCTCTAGGTCATTTCAATGTGAACAGGGAAACAGCCTATATTATTACAAATAAAATAGAATACACACACAATTAAAGATAAATCACTCAGCATGATTAATAAATTCAAGAATGTCAGATCAACATACATATAAAATTCTGTGATACCAGTTTCCAGTTTCATTTTTTAATAAGTGGCTGTTAATGAAACCAAAGATAAAATATATGGAGATAAAATGTAGATTATTAAGTCAGACTTCTCCTGTATAGTGTTTTATATCTGCCTTCTAAAATTGGGCATATGCTTTGGCTTGTACCATTAAGAATATAGCAGCCTTTTAATAACTGACTGCCATGTTCCCTGCCATACAACGCTGGAGATTTGTGTATTTCAAGATGGAACAAGCATTTTATGCAATCTCTATGGACCAAATTGAATCCAGTGTCAACACAATTATGTTTCTCTGTTTACAGACCAAAGGGTCAAGCGTTATTACCTTTATATATTCCTGTTTTAGAGATCACATATTGTGGAATTTGTTTGGATGTTGTGTTTACTTTGATGTTTTAATCATTAAGAATAATGAAACCAGAACCTAAAATGTTTTTTGGACAACAACTCTCACTCCCAGCCCTGTTCATGTTCTCTGGAGAGTTCAGGGAGCCGTAATCCAGAATGAAACTCTGAATTAAATATAAATATAACTGTGTTAAAATAAGCCAAGCGTGTTAGTAAGAAATTGATTCCACATATGTAAAACATTCCATTTTTGTATACCTATGGACATCATCCTATAACAAAAAAGGACAAATCATAAATGCACCTAATAAAAAGATGCCAATGGCTGTGTTACAGCAGTGTCTCCTAATAATCCAGAATTCATTTGGGACCAGAAAATGTTACAGCTAAAAGATGTACAAATAGATATATATATTGCAACCTGAACTATATGGGTTACTAGGTTAGTAATGCAGTATATCAAAGTGTTTTATTAACTACTTCAAGGAAGTAACTACATGCACATTTATAGACTTGGCTTGAAATTTCTTCTGATTGGTCAGCTGCACACATAGGATCTCCATTGACATTTAATATGTGGGAGCTGATATCTTTCCATCCTTTTTTTTAATGTCCTTAACAAGGTTGCCATCATCACTATTACATGTACAGAGAAGAAGCAGGATGCATTTGAAACAACTGCTCAGATTCAGAATGGAGGGCTTCAAATCTTCTTGAAATTCCAGAACAATTGGTGAATTTGATAAAAAGCTGTTTCTGCTTGCACCAGAAATGAGCTTGGGACCGTGTATAGCCCAGTACCCCTGCTGTTGGATTTGGCCTGTGTATACAAGGCCATAGTGCTTTAATTATGGCTCTCCTTATCCAGGGATATTTTATCCATAGATTCAACCATCCACAGCTTGAAATATATATATATATATATATATATATATATATATATTAAAATTCCAATAAACAAAGCTTGATCTTGCCATCTTATATAAGGGACACCATTTCACTATGCCATTGTATTTAATGAGAATTGAGCATCCACGGATTTTGGTATCCATGGGCGGTCCTGGAACCAAACCCCAGTGGATACCAAGAGCCCACTTTATGTAACGTGAAAGGGCCCCTGATTAGCATATTGAATAAAAGATGCTGGAGAGTGGGAGTTTCGCGTAGCTTTCAGTGAGGTCCACCAGAGCACTGGAACAATTATTATCAGTTTAGCGTAGTAGAGATGAACATAATTCAGTCATGGCTAGCTGCTAAGAAGATTCAGTGGGACAGATTAATGAAATAATTACTTTTTAAAACAAATCCCTAACATAAGCAAGACTTCATATAGCACCCAATAGTGGATGCTTGGTGATGCTTTGGGGTATGGAATGGCAACGTTGTTTGCTCCAGCATGTATGTAAATGCATGATGGAGGAAGTACCTCGACCAATTTCAGGAGGGATAGTGAGATATGCATCAGCTGGGAATGTGCAACTCTGCTTCTACAGCCTTGAATTGAATAGGGGCATACTTTTGATAGTGTCCAAACACTCATGTGCAAAATGCTAACAGGAGTATGGCCATTGATTATGATATTTACAACTAAATACACTATAGTCAATGGGACAGTCAATACTGTAACATTTAATACTTTCTCTCATCGACTATAAATCATTTAGCAGCTTGTTGTCCAATTCTGGATGCAAATTATGTTGTCAATTTTTTTAAAAATCTGAGGAGCACTGAAGCATACAATAAAGCTTTGAGATACATAGCATGTAGGTTGCATTTTGCCCTCCGTAATATAGGTGAGGAGCTATTTATGCGTCATAGTTTTTCTTCCTAGCTTGTTTGAAAGGTAGAATATACAAATTTCTGACATATTTTCTACAAGTCGATATGCACTTACCTGGTATCAAGTACCATAAAACTCACTGGGACATACTTCTGCTTAGAACAACTTGAATGTTTTGTTTGAAGTGAAGGAAAAGCCCCTGGTTTATATTATTTCTCTAAGTCTATCTGTGCTATTGCATTTTGTACTACAAGAAGTGTCTGCTCTAGAAATAGAAAAAAAAATCATCTGGGAATTTAAGAGATAGATGACTGGATGAATAAATAAGTGAATTATGCTGAGAGGAAAGGAGGCAGGAAATTACTTGTGGAAAAGGAGTGCATTTGAGCACTTTTGAATGAGGAAAAAAACAAAGTGCCAAGCTTGTGTTTAAAGATGCTTAAAGGCTGCAAAAGAAAAGTTCTTGTGAAAGATACAAGCTATTTAGAGCCATTTGGTGGCTAATAAAAACTCTCCTAATGAAACAATGTATTAATTGGTTGAGGCCACTCAAAGCAAACTCATATAAAATATTAAAATGTTTAGAGATACTCAGTGGCTCGATAACCCACTTTTAATAAAGCATATTCAGTATTTAGAGTTGATTGGTAGATGGGAACCAGTGTGCGTTTCTTGGCAGCAGAAACTTTGCAGGCTAATAAAACTCAGTGCTACTCAGTGGCTGCAGAAGTGCTTTTAAAGCTATGCTAAAATTAGGGAAAAACTAAATAAAGCAATAACTGTTGGTGCAGTGGGTACTTCTCTGCGATTAATAACTGGCTGGAAGAAGCTGATGGCCCTGGGTTGCACCTCAGTCCATTAACCCCAGTCGCTCATTAACCATCAGGAATTGTTCTGCACCAAGAAACTGATGGCTAATGCATAAAGCCAAAAGAGAAAGGGTTAGGCATTTAGACCAAGATCCATCAGATAAATTGGGTAATGTAAAGTCAGACCAGCATAGGTGTGTGTGCTATGTCACCCCTATAGTGGATTGTACCATTGTGCAACTGATCATGCAGTGCACACAGAAGTATTTTTTTGTTGTTGTTGATGTGTGCTTTTAAGTAATATCCAGTTTATTGGTGACCCTAAGGAGACCCTATTATGGGGTTTTCTTGACAAGATTTGTTCAGAAGAGCTTTGTTTTGCTTTCTCCTAAGGTTCAGAATGTGTGACTTACCCAAGGTCACAGTGGGTTTAATTGCTGAGCTGGGAATCGAACCCTGGTCTCCCAGTGTCCTAGTCCAACATTCAAACCACTATGCCACACTGGTTCCTTATGACACAGATGTATTTTTTCATTGCATTCCATTTTTTCAATACTCACCTCAGAGCAGAAATGCACTGGAGGGTGCACTTATACAACCCCTTGAATGCTCAATCACTCGTGCAGACCTTCACAGGAACAACTGTGATGACCCTCGCATGATGTCAAAAATTTGTAACTTTTGGTGTAAGGGAACCTTTGCTTGCTTATGCCACCAACAGGAGTCCATCTATTGTATTATTTTTAAAAGAGTTAGTTTTAAAGCTGGATTTATCAGGCTAAATCCTTCCTTCCCAAAACACCTGCCCTTCCTTCCCAAAACAACACCAAGGCAGCCCCAGTGGAGAAAGACCTCCTGGCTCCAGCTGTGTGAGAGAGAGAATGGTGAAGGGCAGGACCTAATGTGACTTCCAAAAACAACAAAAATGTTTACAATCTTTTTTTTTTAAAAAAGATCACCTGAAGCCCAGTGGACCTGAGGCTGCTAACTAGATGATGCTTTCGGAGAGCGGTACCTTTAAAATGCCGGCTCCTGGGCCCCCACCCCAGACCACCTGGCTACATTGGCTCAGAGAAGGATGTGGAGGAGAGCAGCAGAATATTTTATGCTGGCCCCAATGCCCCTGGAACACCTGGCTGCACCAGCCTAGAGGATACTATTTTAGTCAGTTAAGTGTTACTAGATTATTGTTTTGCTCCTAGGAGAGAGCTGGGCATTGTTGTTTAGATTATTATGCTATATTGTGCTCAATTATTATGCTATGTCATGTATTTTGGATTTTTTGTACTTTATGTATTTTTGACTTATTGTATAATTTATCTATTGTATTATGTTTGCTGTGATGTAAGTGGTGGTGGGGGGGTTGTACTTTGTATCTTGTATTTTGATCCCTTTGTATCTTGTATTTTGATCCCAGATTGTATTTTAATCTGCCTTGATTCTGCAAGGAAAGGGAAGAATATAAATAAATTTTATTATTATTATTATTAGTAGTAGTAGTAGTAGCTACTGCCTTGAAGACTAGAAAAACTGAATACATGGAAACAGTAGTAAGTGAGCTCCATTGATTCAATGGCTCCTCTTTAGCTGGACAATTGTCTCTCTAACCCAGACTTTCCCATGCAACAGCCTCTAAATATTTTAGACTTCATACCCCATATTTCCTTATCTGAGGATGGTGGAAATTATTCTCTATAACATCTGGAGGGCACCAAGTTGGGAAAGGTGCTCTAATCTGAGATGATGATGGTGATGATGCTGATGATTCCAACTATCCCCTTACTTTGGCCAAAGCAATCTTAGGAATGTGAGTTGTGTCTCTGTGATGTGGCTGCAAGAGAGAAAGCAAGATGTCATATAGAAATGGAGTAGAAATGCAATAGAATTTTGTGTGGGTCAAAATTCTTTATGATACCATCTCTTGAATGGTCAAATGAGTAAATTCCCCCATATCCCAGCCTCCCATGTGCTGTCTTCCTCTCAGTGCACCACAATGCATTGTTTTATCTCAATTTTTATTGTTTTTTTGGAAATGATCACAGGTTGATAAGAAGTCACATCAGTTCTTGACACCATCAAGAAGAAATAGAGGGAAAAGAAAGTATTTGAGAAGCATGGGGTGACTGTGGGGTTTCTTTTGACATGTATGCAGGCATTGGTGGGACTTTGGGCATGATTTGGGGGGCAGTTTTTGCCCCCAAACCACACCGAAAATATTAAACTGGGATAGCTGGGGCTTTTGGGGACTGGTGTGAGTCGTTGAAGGCCATAAAATGGGTCAAGGGAATGCATCAGGTCCAGGTGACATGTCTTTCTCACTCTAGATATAATATCTCCTGAGACACACTTTGTCTTGGAAATCTGCACATTTGCAAAGGCTTCTGGTGTGTTTTCAGAGAAGACAGACACAAAACCAAGCTTACCTTTTAAAAATGCAAATATCTAAATGTACCAAATTGAATAACATGTACGAATGACTTTCATCAGTGAGGAAAATGTATGAACATATAAGCACACGACATAAAATACAGTAGAGCCTTGCCTTAGGCAGGGGATCCGTTTTGGACCCCCGGCATAAGGCAAATCCCACATAAGGTCGAGCCCCATTCAATAGAATGGGGCTCGTCCTTGCCATGGCAATGTGACTTCTGCATAAACAGGAAGCTGCATATGGTGCACCCGCGTATGAAGCTGGTGCACTGGACTTAGCTCTTCCCTCAGCAAGAATTTCACTTTATCTGTTAAAAGGGAAGGGTTTCCCCTTTGACAAGACTGTCAAGTTGTGTCTGACTGTAGGGGGCAGTGCTCATCTCCGCTACTAAGGACGTTATCAGACAAGGGAAATTGGTAGTATAATCCAATGACAATCCAAACACAATCATCGGGTTTAACATTATTGCATTATAGACTATCACACGCAATTTCGGGCGATGGGAAGTCAGTCCCAATGCAATCATGGGGTTTCATGTTTTTGCATGAGAGGTGATCACTGTCAGGATTTGAAGGGTTAAAACACAGCACACAGGGAAATGCTTGATGTGTGTGTGTATGTTTGGCCATGAGCATTCAGCACAGTGGCAAGGCTTATCATCCACAGCTGATGCTCATTGGTCCAAGGACACTTCAATGTCCAAGTGCACGTAGCCATGGATGATGAAACATGTGTCTGGATTGCACAGGAGACACATGACATGGCTGCACACCTGAACTCACTGGGTTTGGGAGACCACATGGTCTGGAGTCTATATAAACCCAGGGGTTGCAAGGGTGTGGTGTGGGTTTGAAGTAGGAGTTGGATTGGTATGTTGTGGAGTTTGAGAGATCTAGTTTTGTATAATAGCACTGTGAATAAAGAGCACTTTGGGGACTTTTGTTTCTCTGGTGGTTTATCAGAAGAAGCTACAGCATCGGTTTGCTGTGTGTCCCTGGAGGTTCCTGCATTGCTGCAATTCCTGGAAGACATTCAGTTGCTGTCATCCCAATTGGACTCTGGGAGCCATGCTTCGGCTTCTGGAAATTTGCCAGCTCTGCTCCAAGGGTCTGGCTTAACCCCAGGACTCGTTTGAGTTGCTGACAAGGGTTGTTGGACCCCAGCAGTTGCGCTGATAATCACATGCAGTTTTGGGCAATGGCAAGCTATTTTCTGGCAATGGGAAGTCAGTTCGAATGCAATTCAAATTCACGTACAGTGGTGCCTCGGGTTACGAAATTAATTCGTAACGCGGCCGCTTTCGTAACCCGAAAAGCCTTCGTAAGCCGAATTGCCATAGGCGCTAATGGGGAAAAGCCGCGATTCCGTGCGAAAAAGCCGAAAAAAGCACCAAAAGTTTTTTCGTAACCCGAAAAAACATTCGTAACCCGAAACAATAATTCCCTATGGGATTTTTTCGTATCCCGAAAATTTCGTAACCTGGGTATTTCGTATCCCGAGGTACCACTGTAATTTTGCTGAACTAGCAAATTCACATTAATGCGTTCTGGCTCCACTTTCTTTTTATTCGAAATTAAGAGAAATTCCTCCCGTGTGATAAACTCCAAAGCCAAAGAGTCAGTGTTGTCTACACTACTCCATGGTCATGTGGCCAGTATGACTGCACAGAATGCTTTTACCTTCCCACCAAAGTGGTACCAATTTTTCTACTTGCACTTTTACATGCTTTTGAACTGCTAGATTGGCAGAGGTTCTCTTCCTTCTTTCCAAAAAATATGGAAATCTCTCAGTTTCATTTTTTTCTGCTTTAAACAAACCATATTTTAATTCCTATCCTTGTTTTGCATCTTGTTACATGATTTTGTTTTTCCCCTCTTGCGTTAGAACTTTTTAATGCAGTTTCCCAATGTTTATTTAGTTATGCATTTTACCTGATTTACACATTTTCCATATTGACAAAAGCATGTTAGTGCATATTTTTTCAGCCACGTCCATTTTGAAATATGTGGTGATTTTCAGTGCTCATGTTATTTCTCAAAAATGTAAATCTCACAAATGATATAGGTCATGTGTGTTTCTTTTTGCAGCAGGCCTGTAAAAATGCTGCTTTCATCTAAATCTTTTTTTTATCATCAAAAATGTCCAACAAAATTATTTTTCATCCCTATTATGAGGAGAATAGTGCAGTTGTCCCTTATTCTTATTTCTCTGGAAGAAATGGTTCTGTACATTGGCACTAAAGATATTTTTTAGAGATGCAGTTTGGAAGAGTAACTTCCTACTTTGGGGTGAACCTCTAACTAAAGAACTGACAGCAGCATCTTCTCTTGGAAGTGGATAGTTATGCTTGATGTGTCACATTACTTTTTCCTTTTCTTTTTCTTTTTGCATGTGTTAAGATTCAGGTGTTCTTATCTCTATCTTCTGAAAGGAAAAAAAAAAAGCTCTTTCTATCTTCAGTGTGCATTTTGAACATTGCTTCTCCTTTTGTGCTGTTGCAGTTCCCATACAATTACAAAATACAATATAGAAACGGTTGGTGAAATCTTCAGATCTCAGCAGGGAGGAAACTTGGATATAGAAAATCTCATAGCCATAACCATAAATTTTTGTACCAAAGTAAGATTTTTCTTTGTATTATATTTACTGTAAACTGCACCTGGGCCCACAATCCTTAAACCATTGAATAACCAAGGAACCCATATTTTTGTTTGGCACCAGAAGACACATTGGTGTAATACACTCATCCCTCCATATTTGCGGCTTTGATTATTCACGGATTTGATTAATATGTTATCTCTAGGAATATCTAGGTCCTCCAGTGCAACTCTATGGTCAACTTCAACCAAATGTTGCAATGAAGGACCTAGAGATTCCTAGAGAGAATACTCTACTAGGCATTTGTAGCTCCTCCAGTGCAGTTCTATGGTCAGTGTCTGTTGGACGTCAACCACAGAGTTGCACTGAAGGACCCAGAGATTCCTAGAGAGGTGTCCTCTCAGGTAAAAACATGGTGTTTTTGTTATTTGCAGTTTTTCCATATTCACGGGGGTCTTGTGCCCCTAACCCTAGCAAATATGGAGGGACAAGTGTATATTGATAACAGGTTGATAATTAAGCAAAGGAAAATTAATATTGTGGGACCTTGGTGTCTGCTCGGGTTTGGTTCCAGGACTCCCTGTGGATACTAAAATCCATGGATATTCTAGTCTCATTAAATACATTGGCATAGTAAAATGGTGTCCCTTAAATAAAATGACAAAATCAAGGTTTGCTTTTTGGAATTTCAAAAATATATATTTTCACACTGTGGATGGTTGAATCAGTGGATACTGAGGGTTGCCTATACTGCATTTTGACAGGATAGGCAAAGTTCAGCTTGTAGTCTTCATGGTGTAAATAGTTTTGGTAGACAGAAGTTTCTATAGTCTCACAAGTTTAATTTAGACACCTGAAAAAATGTCTGCACCCACACTACAGAATTAATGGAGTATGATACTGCTTTAACTGTCATGGCTCAATGAGATGGAATTCTTGGATTTGAAGTTTTGTGAGCTATGGCGTGGTACAGACTGCCATTAAGCAGTGTACCAGCACCAAGTCTAGGGTTAGGGAGTGCACGGCAACTGCACGCTCCCTAACCCTAGTTCATGTAGCGAGATATGTGTCAACCTCGCAAAGGGCCTTTTCCATCTCGGCCCCTAGGATCTGGAAACCCTTCCCGATGAGCTCCGCTCCACCACCTCCCTGGATCTCTTTAAAAAGAAACTCAAGACCTTCTTGTTCCGTCAGTTTTCAAAGGCAGCCCCACGTAGAGTGTTTTACAGTAGTCCAAACAGGACGTAATCGAGGCATGTATCACTGTAACCAGATCTGACATCTCAAGGAACGGGCCCAGCTGGCGCACTAGTTTTAGTTGTACAAATGCACTCCTGGCCACTGCTGAGATCTGGGCATCCAGGTTCAGAGTACAGTCCAGGAGTACACCCAAGATGCGAGCCTGAGATTTCTGGGGGAGTGTAACCCTATCCAGCACAGGTAAAGTCCCTATTCCTTGACCTGCCTTATGACTGACCAGGAGCACCTCTGTCTTGTCTGGATTAAATTTCAATTTGTTTGCCTTCATCCAGCCTATTACTGACCGCAGACCCTGGTTCAGTACAGAGAAAAGCTTCCTTGGAATCAGATGCGTTCCTCTGAAATACATACTACAGCATCCAGTATCCCTTGGCTGTCCCCCATCCACATACTAACCAGGACTGACCCTGCTCAGCTTCCAAACATCAGGTGCCTTGAGGATATTTAGGCCCTCTAAGCCCCTCACCAAACAGGAAATCCTAGAATTTAACCTTGTTCACTGAATGCTGGTTTAGAACTAGTTGGGATGTTTTTCCTGCTGTCATAGACCAAATCCTAGGGAAAGAGCTTGTACTTGCTAGCTAAGGTCAGAAAAAGAGGAATCACTGGAGATGGAGAGGACTGAAAATGCCAAGGCTAAGGGGTAGGCCCCTTTCACCTAAAACGAGGTGGTGGTATGCTCAAATATGTATTTAGAAGTGGAAAGGAGTAGTGGTAAAGTCTTTGTGGTATAATGTCTATATTTCATTTGCATCTATTTTGTATTTTTTTATTCAGAGCTTTAAGATTGCATCTAAATGTTCCAATACTATTGAGCAGCACAGACAGAAGAATTCTGCAGTCAGGTTCTGCACTGGCATCTCACTGGGTGTATGGAACTTTTGGGACAATGCACTGGTGTCAATTTATTGTAGTTTTGGTAAATATGTATGTCGTTGTGCGCCTTCAAGTCATTTCCGACATGGTGACCCTAAGATGAAACTAACATGGGGTTTTCTTGGCAAGTTTCTTCAGAGGGGATTTGCCATTGCCATCTTCTGAGGCTGAGAGAGTGTGACTTGCTCAAGATCACTCAGTGGGTTTCATGCTTGAGCTCTTAAATTGAACCTTGGTCTCCAGAGTCATTGTCCAACATTCAAACTATTATGCCATGCCAGCTCTTCCAAACTTAAATAGTCTATTCGATATGCCTAGATACCAGATAAAAGGTACAGCATTGGCATCCAATGGTCATAGCTAACCAGGAAGCACAGAGAGAACATGATAGTGTCATGAGGGCACCACATAGACATACAGATGTGACCATGCTACTGTGTCACAGCAGGAAAACACAGTTTTTCCATCACTTAGTTTTAAGGTGGGCTGGGAGAAGGAACACATCTGTTATCCTGGCTACCATGTCTTATCATACTTCATTGGTAATTTCATTTATCACTAGCTATACACAGCAAAATTGGTTGTTAAGCACAGGACTAACAAAATATGGATGAAATGAATAATAATAATAATAATAATAATAATAATAATAATAATAATAATAATCCTGTTTCCTCTCTGCAAAAGAAAACAAAATTGAGACTCAGAGTGGCTAAATTTAGATGTCTTATAGAGTATGTGTTTACTCAGCAATGAGCTTCAGTACACCCAGTGAGATTTATTAAAATACTGATGGCTGGAAAACCATAGCAAAAGAGGGATATTGTCCAGTTTATGGCCCACAACAGGAACAGAATGGGGTCTACATGGGCCTTTGGGCTGATCCAGGGCCTTTTATGTTCTAGTATTTTAGATTTTAAAAAGTTGGCATGAACTGGCACACTGCAACTTCGTGTTTTTAACAAGCATGCTTCATTCACTGCTTTTGAGTCATGGAGCAATATTTAACACAATACCTCTCAAATCAAACGAGCTGCTAGTGGTACAGTCCACCTGGCCTCTAAAAGAGTGTGTTTTTCTGTAGATATACTGAAGCATTGCCTGCTATGATGGACAACTATTCAGCTATGCAGTCCACATTTCATCCAATGATTGCCAAAGGAGTCAGCTACTTTTTATTGTGGCAGCCATTTTGACATCTAAAGGCACTTCAGAATAGGACTTTCTATTAAAAGTAAAACAGCAGCCACATCAGTTGTCTTCTCCAACTCCAAATGAATAATTGTTCACCTACCCTTAAATACAGTGGAAACAAAACACCCATTTTGATGTGGGAGATACAGCTGAGAAATGCTCCCTGACAGTTTTGTGAAAACCTGTTTTGCACTTCGTGGTATCACTTTACCAGGCAAAAGCTCAGCTGTTTCCCTGTCAGCAAAAGGCAGCATTCGCACAATCTTCAAGTTTTTTAAACCATCAAATTATAGAGTGCTGCTGTTCATTGAAGGCCGGGGCAGGGACAGGGGCAGGATCACACAATATTTTAGGATCTTTGAGTTCCTTCTAAAGTATTTTAGTAGGAAGGAAAATAACCCAGAGGGCTGTTCCACAAATGCTTTTGCAAAAGCATCACACAAAGTGCTAGAACAACTTCATGCTTATACAACATGTCACTGCGCAAGTCAATTAAGATTTTTCCATTTAGTGCCAGTTGGCATGCATTATCTTCTGGTTCATGGAATAATCATGGCTAGTAGAAACAGTGGCATCTGGTAACTCGCATATCAAGGGAGCAGTGAATTGGTTATGAATTTTAGGCTGCATCTACCCTGCTAAATTAAGGCAGTTTAAAACCACTTCAACTGCTGTGGCTCAGTGCTATGGAATTCTGGGATTTGTCAGAGCACTGGTGCCACAACAAACTACAAATCTCAGATTTTCGTTAGATGGAGCAAAGCAATTAAAGCAGTGTCAGATTGCATGCATTGTGCAGTGTGGCAGAAGCCTTACTCTGAACACAGCCCATCATGGTGCTGAACATGTTTTGGGCATAGGGTTCAGCACCATTAAAGTTTGGATTAAAACCCAGCACTGAGACACCATCTTTCAAGTGAGCAGAAGCTATCTTCTATATCTGAAAAACACATTTGAAACCAGCTTGTTCGGATTTGCTACTTATTTCTTTTCCTGGGGGAGAAATCTATTGAATTTAGCTTCTGGCTTTTATTGCTACATGCTGCAGTAAAGGTGAACTTGTAAAACCTGTGCTGAAATATAGTTGCTGGGATATAGGATATAGGGATGTGTTTAAAAGAATAAGATATCATGACAGCAGAGAATGGATTGGTTAGAGCCATATTTAAGCTGTTCTTGTTTATAGAGGGTGGGTTTGTCAAGAAGAGAGCAGCAGGCCTTCTGTCAGCTATCTATAAGAGCAGAGCCCTAATGCAGGAGGAAATAACAAATTATGTTATAAGAGAGAGAAATGAAATGAACTTAACTTCCATCTAGAACACAAAAATAGAGCCCATCTATATCGGGTGTTATTGGCAGATAACAAATTGAACCCAAGAACTGGAACAGACATTTGGAAGAAGGGCAAACACAAAAATAATTGAGTGCTGTACATGATATGTACATTCTTTTACTACTTTCCCCCATTTTGGAGCCCTTTTCGCCTTTAGGCAAAATAACTTTACATAGACATGCCTATGTATTTGTTAAGACAGTGAGAGCTAAAGCTGATGCTCATAAACATTATCACCATTCTTTTCTCTTTTCCTTATCCAATAATTGTGTGCTATTTAACCATGTAAATTGGCAAAGTAAGGTACAGAAGGATCCAGAGCTGTGAAAGGATATGTGATCTTTACATCGGTGTAATTTTCCCCACAATGTATTCGTACTATTGACCAGAATCCTCTTGAGCAGTTACGAGTGTATAACCTGGAGTTACACAGTGTGATTGTTTCATATTCATGATTCTTACATAGCGTCTAGTTTAAGGGCTATGTGGGGACCATGGAAGTCCCTCAATCTCCACTTACTGGGAAGCAGTCGCTGCAGTCAATGGGAGTCTGTTCTCCTGTTCAATGGGGAAACAGCTGGCTGATGGACCCACTCACTTCCTTTGTATGAGCAGTCTCCAACATGAAGGAGAATTGCAAGAGGGTCTCTGCTTCTACCTGATGTCCCAGGGATCACTCATAGGAGGGATGGAAACATCAGTCAGCTGCTTCCTGATTGAAAAGGGAATAGACCCCTGCCAATTGCAGCAGCTGCTGCTTCCCAGTAAGCATGGACTGGAATAGGATTCACTGAGCAGAACTGTAACTATGGTGATTATGGATATCTAAACCCCCAACAGGATTCTAGCCATAATGATTGTTATTGTTGTTCATAGCTGCCTTCAAGTGGACCCTGACTCATGGCAACCCTATGGATGAGACACCTCTAAGAATTTCTATCCTTCATTATTCTGCTCAGTCCCTGCAAACCCATGCCTATGACCCTCTTGATTGAGTCCATCCATCTGGCATGTGGTCTTTCCCTCCTTCTTCTACCCTCTACCTTTCCTAGCATTTTTATTGTTTTTTTCTAGTGATATATGCTTTCTCATTATGTTGCCAAAGTATGGCAGCCTCAATTTGATCATCTTAGCTTCCAAGGAGAGTTCTGGTTTGATCTGTTCAAGGACCCATTTGTTTGACTTTTTGGCTGCCCATGGTATCCTAAGTACTCTTCTCCAGAACCACATCTCAAATGCATTGATTTGCTTTCTGTCTGATTCCTTTGCTGTCCAGCTCTTGCATCCTTACATGGCACTGGGGAATACAATTGCCTGGATGATTCAGACTTTAGTGCTCAGTTGTCTATCTTTGCTCTTCAGGATCTTTTCTAGTTCTTTCCTAGCTGCCCTACCCACAGTGGCATCATGGGGAGGGGCATAGACCTTCTCCTGTACCAGAACATACAGAATCCTTAATAATTTGACAAAATCAGTGACTATAAAACAAGTGCCTTAAAACAAGAACATTATTGGAGTGAGTAATAATGACTGCTCAGACTGGAGCGCATGTGCATTAGAAGGTTCAAAAAGTTAATCAGCATAGGGTTTTAATCTTGTAGGTCAATTGATAACAGTATAAGTGGGCTTATGAAAAATGTTAACTAACATTGTTAGTATGTGCCTTCAAGTCCTTTCCAACTTATGTTGACCCTATTGTGGGGTTTTCTTGCCAAGATTTGTTCATAGGAGGGTTGTCATTGCCTTTCTCTGAGGCTGAGAGAGTGTGACTTGCCCAGGGTCACCCATTGGGTTTCATGGCCAATCTGGGAATTGAACCCTGGTCTCCAGAGTCATAGTCCAACACTCAACCCACTATGCCACTCTATAGGGATATTTTTTTAATAATATGTATATCATAACTCAAACAAAGAAATCCTGGGATTTGTAGTGCTATCCAGCATTTTAAATGGGCCCGGGGAAATTAAATGCCGCACAGCAGGAGACTGGAAGTTGCAGTTTCTTTGGGCAGATGAACAAATCCTGCAGAAGCAGGCTGTGGGCTTGGAAGCTGATTGCAAGGGATGGGAGGGGAGGCAGGCTGGCTGGTCCTGTTGTGGAGAGGAGCTTGTTTGAAACGGAAAACTTTATTGCACGGGCCCAGAAATAGGCCTTTTGTGTCCTAAAAAGGTGTTGTTCTGTGGATGGAATGGGGCTTAGAACGCAATTTACCGCACACTGGAATGCCGCCGCTACCACAAGACGTTCCAATCACGTCCTACATCCATTCCAGGGGACACGATTTCTCAAAACGCTTGGGAACAGTTCTAAGAAATCGCACCACTGTAACGGATGTAGGACGAGAATGAAACGTCCAGCGTGCAGTAAACTGCGTTCTAAGCCCCATTCCATCCCCAGAACAACAACTTTTTAGGATGCAACGGGCCCGTTCCTGGTCCCGTGCGACAAAATTCTGAAACTTTCAGTAACGCTTCACAAGAGAAATGCAGTGCAAAGCATAGGGGTAGGTTGAAAATAGTCTGAAAGGCTTGCTGGTATTCTTTTTAAAAACAGTGCAAGAACAGAGTTTAATGTTTTCCCTTTAGAATCCAAGGGGTGAACTTCATTGGTCCAGCAAAACTAGAGGGAGAGCCTGCGTGTTGTGATTATGGGACAAGAGATTAAGAGCTCATGTCTCATGGGATTTTGACTTGGACTGTCCAACTCTTGTATTACAACCCAAACTGAGCCATTTGCTTTCTTTTCACACATAATTAATTCTGTATTCACTCATCCAAGCTCCTTGGAAGTGTAAGGAAGACGACTTGCCCTCTCGATCCATGCCCATCCTGGCTGACCGTTCAGGGAGATGATGCAATGAAAATGTCATTACAACTCCTAATAAATGCATCCTTTCGGGATGGGATATTTCCACCTTCACTAAAACAAGCTATAGTGAAACCGATATTGAAAAAGCCCTCCCTAGATCCCCAGTTGAGAAACAATTACAGACCTGTCTCCCTTTTACCATTCTTGGGCAAGGTGATCGAGAGGGCAGTTACCATCCAACTCCAAGCGGTCTTGGATGAAGCTGATTATCTGGACCCATTTCAAACTGGCTTCAGAGCGGGATACAGAGTTGAGATGACCATGGTCGTCTTAGTCTGTGATCTCTGTGTGGGCATCGATGAGGGAAGTGTGACCCTGTTGGTGCTCTTGGACATCTCAGCAGCCTTCGATACCATTGACCACTGTATCCTTCTGGAATGCCTGAGAGAGTTAAGTATTGGGGGCACTGCGCTCCAGTGGTCCCATTCCTACCTCTCAGGCAGATTCCAGATGGTGATGCTGGGAGACAGCTGCTCCTCTAAGAGAGAGCTGACCTCTGGTATCCCTCAAGGCGCCATTCTGTCCTCCATACTATTTAACATTTACATGAAGCCATTGGGAGAGATCATCTGGAGTCATGGAGCACGGTGTTATCAGTACGCTGATGACACATAGATCTGTCTCTCTATGTCTCTGACTAAGGATGGCATCTCTCCTCTGGATGCCTGCCTGGGATCAGTAATGCACTGGATGAGGGAAAACAAACTCAGGCTGAATCCAGTGAAAACAGAGGTACTTGTGAGAGGCACCCCAAGTCCAGGGATGGAGATTTGTCACCGAGTCCTGGATGGGGTCACACTTACCCCTAAGGACAAAGTTCACAGCTTCGGAGTACTGCTGGACCCATCTCTACAGTTATCATCTCAAGTGGATGCAATGGCCAGGAGTGCTTGGTACCAGCTTAAGCTGATACGCCAGCTGCGTCCCTACCTGGACAGAAAGGACCGTGAAATGGTGGTACATGCACTGGTAATCTCTCGCTTAGACTTCTGTAATGTGCTCTACATGGGGCTACCTTTGTACCAGGTTCGGAAGCTTCAGTTAATTCAAAATGCAGCAGCCAGATTGATCACTGGACCTTTCAGGTCAGATCTTATAACTCCTGTCCTAAAATCCTTACACTGGCTGGCAATTAGCTTCCGGGCTCAATCAAAGCCACGTGGGTCCTTTTTTTACGCGGGGGATCCCCTCCCGGCCCCCCCCCCCCCCCCCGCGTATGCTCAAAGCATATTTGTCCCAATGGCGCACGCCGCCATTGGGACAAAAGTCCCTTCACCCACCCCTCCCTCACTTCCCTCCTCCCTTTCCTCCCTGCCTCCCTCCCTTTCCTTCCCTTACTTACCTTAAGTCGCTTGGCGGAGCAGCTTGGCCTCCGCCGCCACTGCTGCAGGGAAGCCGGGTGGCAGCGGCGGCGGAGGCCAAGCCTCAGCTTCCTCGCTGCCGCCGTGCAAGGGCGCGATGGCAGTGCTGGCCCCCAACAGCACCACCACCAGGCCTTTGCCACAGCGGCGGCAAGGGAGGAGGGCTGCCGCGCCGGAGGCCTTTAAGGGTCTCTTGGCTCCCAACAGCACCGCCACCGGGCCTTTGCCACGCGGCGAGGGAGAAAGGGTGCCCGCCGGCGGCGGTGGAAGCCGATGCTGGTGCTGGAGGCCTTTAAGGCCTCCGGCGCTGCTGCCCTCCGCGCCTCCTCTTCTCCACCTTCACGCCTTTTTTGACTTATGCTGCGGCGCTGGGGAGGCGCAGAGGGCAGCAGCGCCAGAGGCCTTCAAGGCCTCCGGCACCGACACCCGGCCTCCTCCAGGCCTCTGTGGCCACGGAAGGGCCAGGTATCGGTGCTGGGGCCTCTTGGCCTCCAGCACCGACACCCGCTCCTTCCGCAGCGGCGGAGGCCTGGAGGAGGCCGGATGCCGGTGCGGGAGGCCTTAAAGGCCTCCGGTGCGGCAGCCCTCCTCCCTCGCCGCCGCTGTGGCAAAGGCCCGGTGGCGGGGCTGTTGGGGGCCAAGAGGCCCCCAGCACCACCATCGCGCCCTTGCACGGCGGCGGTGAGGAAGCCGAGGCTTGTCCTCCGCCACCGCCACCGCCGCCACCCGGCTTCCCTGCAGTGGCGGCGGCGGAGGCCAAGCCGCTCCGCCGAGCGACGTAAGGTAAGTAAGGGAAGGGATGGGAGGAGGGGAGGGAGGAGAAGGAAATTGTCCCCATTTGCCATCTGCGGATGCTCAAATCTGCGTATGGTAAATCAGCGTATGGGGAGGTTCGACTGTATTGGTTGTTACCTTTAAAGCCCTACATGGCTTGGTCCTGAGTTACTTGAAGGAACGCCTCTCCCTACATAATCCACCCCGCACCCTCAGGACAACAGGGAAGAATCTGTTAGACTAACCCAAAGGTCAGACTAACAGTTACTTCCAAAAGAGCATATACAGCTATGGCCCCCAGGTTATGGAACAATCCGCCAGAGGAGATCCGTCTCATCACGACCCTAGATGCCTTTAAGAAGGCACTAAAGATGGATCTCTTCTGGCGGGCATACCCACCTGACCTTCTATAAAGAACTTTAGGAAACCCCACTTCCGGTCATAACAGTATAACTGCCCGCTGCCCTGCGATTAGTGTAATTGAAATTTTTATAATTTGTGATGTTTTTAAGATATGTGTTTTAGATATGATTGCCTGTATGGAGATTTTTGGCTGTAATCCCGCTTCGATCCATTGGGAGAAGCGAGATAATACAAATAAACAACTTCTTCTTCTTCTTCTTCTTCTTCTTCTTCTTCTTCTTATTATTATTATTATTATGGCAGGGCTCCCAGGTCATCCTCCCAGACCCGTGGGAAGAGGGGAAAGGATGAAGCAACTCAGCAAGGAAAAGCTAGGCATTGTTGGCCTGGCCAGCTGGAGAAGGAAGAGAGGAGGAGACTGGATACATGGAGCAGGGGGGTGGGGTAAGGTGCCTTTCTCCATGAGCACCCTGAAATACCTGGTCTGGGATGCTTGGCGAGACACCCCAGCTCTGGGCTGCTCTGCTCACAGAGAAACTGACCCCCCCCCCCCCCCCCCCGACACGAGAAGGAAGCAGGCAGGCAAGCCCTGCCGATGTAGTGATTCCCTACTGAGTAGCCCTGACACTTCAAACTGCTGAGCCCCAGCTGGCAGTGGTGTCACCCCCTCTGAGGGTGTCACCTGGTGTGGTCTGCACTCCCCGCACACACACACACTAGTGACACTACTGCCTACCCATTCCTAGTCTTTTTATTTCTTGACTACAGTCTCCACTTCGGTGGATGTTTGATCCAAGATATGGGAATTCTTTGACTATTTCAATTTCCTCATTGTCCAGACTGAATTTATGTATTTCTTCTGTGGTCATTATTTTTGTCTCCTCTATGTTCAGCATTAATCCCACCTTTGCACTTTCGTCTTTGGCCTTCCACAGTAACTGTTTCAGGTCTGTGATATCTTCTGCTGGTATTATTGGTATTGTTAAAATTTTCTCTTTTTCTCAGTTTGGCTTACAACAATGAAAAAAATGAAGGAAAAAATATATAGTATATGAATGGTAAAAGTAATTCAACTATCAAATGATTTAAAACAATTAAAAAACATAAACCATTAAAAACAACAACATAAAAATCCAGCCTGTTATAAGGTTTTTGGTTCCTCCAGAACTTCAATTCTCAAAAGTTTGCTGGAACAAGAAGGTCTTCATCTGCCTGTGGAAAAATCACAAAGACTGTATCCATCAAGCCACGCTAGGAAGGGAGTTGCCCAGCATGAGAGCAGCCATTGAGAAGGTTCTTCCCTGCATTATCACCAAATGTACCTATGAGGGACATAGGGAGGGGCTGACCCAGAAAATCTTAAAACGTGAACAGGTTTGTATTGGAGAATATGGATCTTTGAATAGCCTGCTTTTGCTGCCACTAATTCTAAAACTTACTTGAAGTGGTGCTCACAGTGTTTGGGGTAGCACTGCCCAGAGCACTGATGATTTTTGTTGAAAATCACATAGAGATCAATAGCAACACCTTCCAACTTTCTTTCAGTTTTGTAACTACAGTATTTCCAATTCTTTTGGGAATCAAGGTCTAAACAATTAAAGAAGCTTTAAACCAGAGTTGGGAAATGTATGCTCTTCCATGTGTTGCCTGTTTACAAATCCCATCAACCTAGTCAGTTTAGCTAATGTTGGGAAGTTATAGTCCACAACTTTGGAACAATGTGCATTCCCCATCTTTGACTTAAGGATGTTTGTCAGAATCCTATTCAACGTTACATTGCGTATCTTTGTGTATACTTAACTATATAGCAGAGGGGCTACAAAACCTGGTTTGTTGTTCTTCTGTGCCTCCAAGTAATTTTTTTTATCTTATGGTGACCCTAAGGTGAACTTATCACAAAGCTTTTTTTTTGGGGGGGGGGGTTCCCTGCTGAGCCAGGATTCAAACTCTGGTCTCTGGAGTCATAATCCAATGCTCAAACCACTACACTATGCTGGCTCTCCAAAAAACAAACAAACAAACAAAAAATGAATTGCAAAGATGTGTAATGGGCACTGGCAAGAATGCCAGATGTACATTGGTGGTTGCAAAGATGTATAAAGGGGCACTGGAAAGAGTATCCAATGCACATAGTTGCCCAATACTAATTGGAACTGATGTGATACCTATTGGAATCCATGTGATGTGCATTGGACCCATTGTGCAGCAGTCCATTGTGTATCATGTCCCAATGTGCATTGGTCACTTGGCTGGTTTTGCTACATAGTAAGGTAAAACAGCCCTCTACTGGATATGAACATTACTCAACTGTGCAATACTAATTCCAAAGATATAAGTCCACTTACAAATATACAATGCTCCCACAGGATTCTGGCCGTTGTTCTTACACTTTGTGCCACTGAACGTTGTTGGATCTAAGCTCTTTGTTGCTTTAGATTCTGTTGTTGTGTGCCTTCAAGTCATTTCCAATGTATGCCCTAAAGTGATAATGGGGTTTTCTTGGCATGATTTGTTTAGATGAGGCTTTGTCTATGCCTTCCTCTGAGGATGGGGGACTGTTACTCACCCAAGGTCACCCAGTGGGTTTCCATACTCAGGTGGGGATTTGAATTCTGTTCTCCAGAGTTGTACACTCAAACCATTATACCATGCTGGCTCTCATACTTAGGGTTTTGCAGCTAAACTCTTGCAAAACATTGAAGGGTGTGGCTCAAACACTGGCAGATGAGAGAAGATAAGCTTTAACCTTGAATTGCTGCTTTATACTTCAGACAAAAATCCAGAGCAGATTCATCCTCCCAATGAAAAAAAGCAACACCAGCCACCACAGATATCAATGCAATCCTGTGTCAATTCAAATGCAGAGAATCAGGTGTGAGACAATTCAGTAAGGTGTGATATTATCCTCCTACTAGAGTAATCAGAAACAGAAGAACTGTGGAGCAATAGTCACAAGTGTATATGCTAGTTTGTGCTTCCTTTGTTTCTCTGTCTGCCAACCATCAATTTTCTTTTTATTTTCAGTACTCATTATTGTTTTCTTCCTCATGTGCTTAGGTCTAACTGGAGAAGACTTTTTTCCCCCTTTGGCTTTAATTCCACTTCACATGGCATATGGCAAGTCAAAGAAGCCTCCATTCTGCACACATCTCACCCTTCCCCCTGCCTGTAAAGGTAGATTATGGATGGAGAAAATGTGTGGAGGAATACATGGGTCGAGGTGGTGGGGAGAAGCAGACAGTGGAGCCCGCCACTTTTATGGGAGAACATAAATACAACCTGTCATACTGACAGGCCCTTGAAAAGCCCAACTGCACTATGTCTAAGCAATACTCGAAAAGCAATTAAGCAAAGAAGGCTCACAGATGTAGACATGCACTCCTATTCACAACCAGCACATAAAATTGTTGCCATTGAGTCTCAAGACTCAAGAGCCATTCAGCACTCACTCTTTCAACATCTCTTGTCTGATTACCCTGCTGTCCTGTTTAATCTACGCAACCACAGAGTCTGCTATCTCTTGCTCTCTGGTTATCTTTTATTGTACAATACGAGATGCTGCTAGTTGGGCTGATACACACACACACACACACACACAGTGATACATAGATCAGGTGGCACTTCACACTGTGCTATCTCTTTCTTAACTAAATATTCTCCTTTTCTCATCAAGTCTATCCACAGAAGGAAAGAGAGCAAGCAAGCAAGCGAGGGAGAGGATATCCTCAAAACATATTACTCTCTGTGTGAATTGCTCACACGAGAGTGACATTTTCATAGAGTTACTGCCTATAACTAAATGCTTTGGCATATGAAATAACAATGTACAGGATAGGGAGCAGTCCTTCACTTTTTGTGAAGGCACTTTATCATTTTTGGAAGGCCACATGAAGACACAATATAACAACAACAACAACAACAACAACAACAACAACAACAATAATAATAATAATAATAATAATAATAATAATAGATTTTATTTTTATCCCGCTTTTCCGTAATGATCAAAATGCTGTACAGATTAAAATTCCAACATCAAAGTGCATACATAGCAATAAAAACAATATATAAAAATATCATATTAAAAACAATTACACAGCTAGCTGAGTTGAGGAACCATAAAACCTTACAAAAATCAATTACAAAATTACAAAATAGGGGGAAAGGACATGATGTTACATCTCATGGGGGGAACGCTTGGCGAAAGAAAAAGGTCTTAAGATTCTTTTTAAAAAGATCCAGGGAGGCGGTGGAACGGAGCTCATCGGGAAGGTTGTTCCATAATTTTGGGGCCGAAATGGAAAAGGCCCTTTGTGAGGTCACTGCATATTTCACAGTTGGGACCCTCAGCAAATTCTTCCCAGCTGACCTGAGTGTGTGGGGCGGATTATGTGGGGAGAGGCGGTCCTCCGAGTACCCTGGGCCCAAGCCATTTAGGGTTTTATAGGTGACTACCAACACCTTGTATTGGGCCTGGAAGCGAATAGGCAGCCAATGGAGATCTTTCAGGATAGGTGTTATGTGGTCTGCCCTGGAACATCCAGCGACCAATCTCGCAGCCATGTTCTGCACTAATTGAAGCTTCTGGGTTTGGTACAAGGGTTGCCCCATGTAGAGCACATTGCAGAAATCCAATCAAGAGGTTACCAGAGCGTGTACTACAGTTTCAAGGTCCCTCCGGTCCAGGTAGGATCGCAGCTGGCGAATCAGCCAAAGTTGGTAACAAGTGCCTCTGACCGTCACATCCACTTGAGATGTCAATTGGAGCGACGAATCCAGAAGCACTCCCAAGCTGCAAACTGAGTCCTTCAGGGGGAGCGTGACCCCATTCAGGACAGGTGGACAAATTTCACTACCCAGACTCGGGGAACCTATCACTAGTACTTCCGTTTTCTCTGCCATCCCTAGTCACTGCATCAGTCGGAGACACAGAGAAGCATATCTGGGTGTCATCAGCGTACTGATAACACCATGCCCCGTGTCTCTGGATGATCTCTCCCAGTGGTTTCATGTAAATGTTGAATAGCATGGGGGACAGAATAGCTCCTTGAGGGACACCAGATGTTAAGTTCCCTCTTATCGGAGCAAGAGTCCCCCAGCTGCACCATCTGGAATCTGCCCGAGAGGTAGGAACGGAACCACTGGAGTGCAGTGCCCCCGATACCTAACTCCCTCAGGCGTTCCAGAAGGATACCATGGTCAATGGTATCGAAAGCCGCTGAGATGTCCAAAAGCACTAACAGGGACATGCTTCCCCTGTCCATGCCCAGACGGAGATCATCGACTAAGGCGACCATGGCAGTCTCAACTCCATAGCCCGCCCAGAAGCCAGTTTGAAATGGGTCCAGAAAATCCGTTTCATCCAAGATCGCTTGGAGTTGGAAGGCAACTGCTCTCTCAATCACCTTTCCTAAAAAAGGCAACAGCGACACAGGCCGATAATTATTATGTATCAGGGGGTCTAAGGAGGGCTTTTTTAGCAGAGGTTTAACTACTGCTAATTTCAGGCTAGATGGAAACCGCCCCTCTCTAAAGGATGTATTAATTATGCGGTGCAGCATGGATGTTACCGCAGTTCTCCCCTGAGCTGCCAGCCATTAAGGGCAGAGATCAAAGGAGCATGTTGTCTTCCGAACACTTCCAAGAATCTTGTCCACTTCCTCGGTACTCACAATATGGCTAATATGTATTAGATAGTGGGGCTTGTGGGCATAATTAAGGTAACAGACACTTTGATAAGGGATACTTTTCAATTTGTGCAACCTGAGGATGTGGACAGGGTCTTTGGAAGGCCAAGAGCCACCAACCATCCATCCATCCACTAGGTCCTTTCTCCTCTAGCCTTATTAAACAGAATGAGAGAATAATGAGAGTGATTAATGCCTCTTTACTTCAAATTGAGGTCCTCACATGCTTGAAGGAAGTGACTGTAAAATCTCTATCGAGAAAAAAGTCCCTTGGGTCTTACTATGATGAGAAATTATTGGCTAGTCTATAATATTCCATTTTGGGGGCAAGGTACTGTGGGCTCTCTACATAGAGCTGCCTTTGAAAACTACTTAGAATTTATACTGATCCAAAGAGATGCAGCCAGATTGCTAACAGGTTTATAAGTAACATAGGGGCTGTAAACTACAACTCCCTTATTTCAACAGCTCCACTTTCTCTGGTCTATTTTAGGGCACAATTCAAAGTGCTGGTGATGACCTATAAAGTCTTCTACAGCTTGGATCCAGGCTATCTGAAGAACCTTATCTCCCTATATAAGCTTGTTCCAGTCTAAAATCTTCATGAGAGATCCTTCTCTCTGTTCCACTACCTTTGCTAAGGGAGATGGTCTTCTCTAGGACTGTTCCTACACTTTGAAACTCGCTACCTTGGAAGGCTAGGATGACTTCCTCCTTGCTTTTATCTGCCAGCAAGTCAAAACTTTCTTATTCCATCAGGCATTTAGGAATTTTAGGCTTTTAATGGTGTGCGGTTTTGTTGATTTTTTATATTCTGTTTTTTAATGAATTTTCACATTTTAACTCCATAAATTGTTTAAGTGTGTATGTGTATGAATGTGTGTGTAATTTGCATTAGTAATAAAACCAGTAAGATGGGAGCACCTTGAGTCTTAGGGCATGTCTATGGCCCTGTACAGACCAGCACTTTGGGCCGGCTGGGGGGTGGAGTCGGGACATAGCATTTCCATGACGCATGCTCCAGCTCCATCCCTGGAGTACCATGATGCCACGTGCTGCTCCATATGGCATGCAGAATCATGGCACTCCTCTGGTGCTTGTGTCCATATGATGCAGCGCTGAAGGAGCACCATATAGCCGCAGCACTGTGGCTATTGTGTCCTTTCCAGGGCGCAAAACAGAGCTGTTTTTTGCAGCTCCTTTTTGCATCCTGGAAAGGCTGGATTGGGGCCGCAACGTGTGGTTGCTGTGGCCCTGATCCAGCTGCAGAAGGGGCAGCTGGAGGCCGCCCCTTCAGGGCTTTTTGTACAGCCCCTATGTTACTTATAAGCCCCAAATTCCCTGCAGGCATACTGCATGCTGTTTACATTATTAAGGCCCAAACCCTAAATTGGGCCGAGGTTATTAACACAATACCTAGACCTGATTCAAGGTTTCCACCTCTTGTCATGCACTGAAAAGTCTTACCTTTTGCTCTGGGTTTTCCAGAGGTAAGTGGGGATCAGGCAGAATTTTGGAGCAAGAATACTCTGGGAACAGCATAGAGTATTCTGACTAATTTAGATGAGCTCCAGTAATGCAGAAACAGCAGGAATTAAATGAATAAAATAACTTAGATGGAGCATTCTGGGTGCTGTAGTAACTTCACCCACTACCATTCAAGACAGTAGAATCCTGTTGAGACCAATAAAATTCTAATTGGTGGGAACTGCTACACAACTGATGAATTTCATTTCCTCAGGCTACATAGGAGATTATCGCATTAGCTTTGCTGCTGGGATAGACCCAGGATGTAACATTCTTAAGGCAGATCTTATCACATTCATCCACCACTGGACAGTATGCAGCCTGTATGCAACCCGGGCTTCTCTCATAGCTTTTCAAGAATGGGATTTTCCTGTTCTTGAATAGATGTGGAACAAGACAAAGAAGCCCTAGTTGCATTCAGGCTGCATACTGCCCAGCGATGGGTGAATGTGATAAGATCCGCCTTAAAAAAGTTACGTCCTGGGTCTATTCCAACAGCAAAGCTAATGCAACAATCTCCATGGGCTGCAAATCATGTCTGCCCCCCTTTTTAGCAAGCAGCACATGACAGAGCTCTCTCTCTCTCTCTGAAAAGCAGCTAACCTTGCTAACTGGGATGTGCAGGCCACTCTGAAATGGGGAAGAGTGAGATTGACCTGAAAGCTGTTTTTAGTTGACCTCAGACCTGCACAAGGAAAGTAATCCAGTTCTATTCTTTTTCATTTCCTACAGAACACAAAAGCTCATAAGCTATGGAGCTCCCCAGCAGCAATAAGAAAGCAGTTAGATTGAACCTTTACTTCACTTAAACAACAATCTAGCAGTTTACTTGCTTGCAGCGCTGTTGCTAACAAAGGATGAAAATTCCTTCCTAAGCCTTTTGTGGCTTCTCTGTGATACTGTGATCGATGTTGGCAGAGGTCATTTGATCTTTCAAATGTTGAGTCCTCTTATCTCTTTTCAGATTTCCCCATTTGTTATTGATAAATAAAATATTGCAACCTTATTTTATTTTAATATATCAATTCCCAAACCAAAGAATTTTGCAAGGCATCATTGACATGCTTTTCCTTTAGCTGCTAAATACAAAGCCGGATGTCATTTCCAGGTGATGCTTAACCCTGGTGATCCTTTCAGGGAAAGACAGCTCTGTCATTGTACAAGCACTTCTTGGAAAACACACTTGACCGACAGGGGCATTAAGCCAAGAGTTCAGATCATTACCTTTTTGGTTTTTTCGGGTTCATGCACAGCTCTCCTTGAATTGATCTTAGAGAGGATAAATAATAACTATCAACAACAACAACAAATAACCAGAAGGAAAGAAGCCGAAAAATGAGAGATGGGAATGGGAACCCTGATGTGATTACTGAAATGTGTGTTTGTGTTGGCTAGCAGCTGTGAGGCCAAAGATGCCCAATTTATGATCTGCATGCCAGTAAAACTATTTCCCTAGGAAGAAAGATACATTCTGAAGGAAAGCAGTCAGTGTCCTCTGCATGTCATTGACATGCTCTCAAGCCAAAATCACCTACTAGATCAGTGGTTCCCAAACTGTGTCCTTTAAGAGATTTTGGACTTCAACTTCTAGAAGCCACAGCCATGTTATCCAATAGTCTGAGATTCTGGGAGCTGAAGTCCAAAATTACTTAAAGAGCACAGTTTGGGGATCACTGCATTAGATTGTTAAATTTGATGTGTCATCAGTATTCTATTGACACTCCTATTTCTCTTTACCATCTGAGCTAGGAGAGGCTGTGTTCATTCTGAGCTGATGCCCAGATTATGTTATGGGCTTCATAAGAGCTAATAAATTGAAACTAAATCCCAGTAAGCTAAGGACTTTATTACACCAGCCTGCTGCCCCTCCACAATCATACTAGTTCAAAAACAGAATCATGCCAATTTGGCATCATTTCTTATCACATTTTTTCTCAAGACAGTATTTTGGTGATCCATGGTCACACAACTTGTTTTCCTTACTGCCAAATGCTGTCTGTCTGAATGCACTGCTCCTGTTTTCTTCCAAAACATGGGACTGTTATCTTCACATTCATACAGCAGCCCTGTGCATCAGCGGAGGACAAGCCATCCTGGCTGTCAACTATCTCTCAAAGCTGGCTACTATGTGAATGTGCACAGAGCTGGCTTTGGGAAGCTGGTGGGAAGAGGGAACAGGGAAGAAGAGCAGAATCATGGCCACTCACACCACATGAGAAGTGAAACTGCAGCAGATGGGACCTATCTCATGAAGGCAATAATGGAATAACGGTGAGGTTGACAGCCTATTGGTGGATTTTGCCTATCAATGAAAAAGTACACAAAAGTAATGAATGGAATGCAGGGCGGCAGCTAGATGGACAAAATATCATGGGATAAATACCGGCTAATGGTGTTTTTATCCTGTTAAAAATCTCCCCTTTTAGTCTTTGGTGGTAAAGTCCTAAGGGGCTACATGGGGATAATTACCAGCTACATGCAGGAATTGAATTGTTTATCTGTTCTGGATGGAGCTGCACACCCTCTAAAGGAGTGATTGAGGGGTGCTCCTACATGCATCATCTAAGTTTAGCGCACAGGCCCTGGAACAGGCCTGTTTTGTTACAAAAGGGAGTGGGATGGGAATGGGAGGCAGCACAGAACGCAGTTTACTGCACAGGAGAACGCTGCTGCCGCAAGTTTCCATTCCGTTCTGGATGCATTCCCCGAGGGCCAATTTTCGGGAACTGTTTAGAAGCATTACCAAAAATCAGCCCCTGGGGAATGAATGGGAACTTCCGGCAGTGGTGTTCTCCTGTGCAGTGAACTGCGTTCTATGCTGCCTCCTGTTCCCATCCTGCTCCCTTTTGTATTGTGATAGGTCTGTTCCAGCATCTGTGTGACAAGCTTAATCATTATTGGAGGACCAAGTGTCCAATTGCAAATACCATCTTCATCCATTCCTGGATAGAAATAGCCTACCCACTGGGGTTTATGAAGAGATATTCCTATTATAGACCACTACAAGGCATCCTAATATCACCTTACATTTGGTTTGGAAACTGGAGCTAATTAATAATGGAACAGCTAAGATGCTCACCAAGCTACAAATATATTTTACTTGTTATAACGGAGCTGTTCTGGTTGCCTATTAGTTACTAAACCATGTTTCATAATTTTGTCACCAATATTATTGTGCTGTTAGCTGCTTTCAGGTCAACTTAGACCTATGGTGACCCTATAAATGAGAGACCTCCAAGTTAGCTTATCTTCAACAGCCTTACTCAGGTCTTGCAGGTTCAGGTCCATGCTTGGTTGAGTCTGTCCATCTGGAATGTGGCCTTCCTTTCTTCCTACTGCTCTGGAGCTTTCCAAGGATATTCTAGTGAGTCATGTCTTCTCATGATATGGCCAAATTACTGCAGGCCCAGTTTAGTCATCTTGGCTTCTTCCCTGATAATGTGTCTGGCTTCAATCCAGAGTTCATCTGTTCAGTTCCTAGTCATTCCCAGTCAATTAGGCTTAATAGTGCAAATATATTCTTCACATTCTCTTTGGATTCCTCAGGGATGTTTTTCAGGTTGTATTTTGGTATGATGGTTAGTATTCTTCTTTAGCTTTAGTCTTAACTTTGCTATTATCAATTCATGATCTGTGCCACAATCCATTCCTGGTCTTATTTTTACAGAGAGAATAGAGCTTCTGCACTCTCTGCTTCCAATGTCCATGTATTCAGTTCTTTTTTGGCTACTTGAAAACTGTTGATATATAAAACCCTAAATAACTCAAAAACAATAGCAAGCAGGTTAACTTCCCTGTGTACACCTAGCCAGCTTCTGAAATCTGCAGAGAAGGCCTTGTTTGCACTGACTTAGAAACCAGTGTGAAGAGATAAAAATCTTGCTATTCAAGCAGGGGGTGTTGTCGAGTTTTTTCCCCCTTTTTCTTTTCTTCATCTGTTTTAAAATTGGTATTAATTTGGTTATTTTGTTGTTGTTTTAATATGATAATTTGTTTAAAAGTATTTTAATACTGTGATATTATATTTTAGAAAGATACCCAAAAGCACATTTGTAGTATGGTCTTATTTGCACTATTTTAACTGCCATGGCTCAATGCTATGGAATTCTGGAGTTTGCAGTTTTGTGAGATATTTAGCCCTATCTCTGGTGCCACAACAAAGTATAGTTCCCAGAATTCCATAGCATTGAGCCATGGCAATTAAAGTGGTGTTGAACTGCATTATTTCTGCAGTGCAGATGAGGCCTGTGAGAATCCTGGAGCACAAAGGCAAAATGTTTCAGATCTTCCAAGACCTGAGTCCAGAGATTCTATGCAGAAAGAAAAGTCTGAATCTATTTACAGAACAATTCAGTAAAATGGAATTACTTATTGATAGGACACCTTTAGATGACAAAGAGCATTTAAGAAATTTAAGTACTATTACTATTAATGGTGGTGAGTTTTCTAATTCCTCGGAAGGCATGCCTAAATGGAAAAAGTCCCTGAATGATTTCTGAGAAACTGTTGGCTTTGTAATCATCCTCACAATCCCCCTAGCTAAAGTAAAAACATCAGCAGTGACAAAAGAAATGTTTAAGTTAGCTGTAAACTCATCATTCCCAGTATCTGGAAACAGTTATTACAAATCGTCTGAAACAATTAGTGAAGAAAAATCTTCATGTCCTAATCAGACAACTAAAGGAAGAGCTGTGGTCCTGAAAATTTATGAATATGCCATGGTTGGACAAAATGGCACCAAATCAAAATTATGATTCTCTCTGAGTCCTCTCCACCCCAAATTCATTGTCTGCCAATGTCTTATTGGGTGTTTTATAAGGTGGTAAAAACAAACACAAAAACCCACATCCTCCCTTAGTGAACCATTTTGTACAGAGGGTGAAAGATAAAGCATAATTTTAAAAACAAGCTTGCTAGACAAATGAACCACAGAGACTGACTGCTTCAGCTTTCCTATCCTTAAAATGTTATAGCTGAGGGTCTGTGCCTTCATTTCTGACTAATAACAACCCTAAGGGTGAGCCTGTAATGGGGCTTTCTTGTCAAGATTTGTTCAGAAGTGATATGCCATGGTCCTTCTGTGATGCTTATAGAATAAGACTCCATCAGGTTCACCTAGTCAGTTTCCATGGCTGAGGGTTTGAACTACACCACATTGGCTCATTCCTTAAAATGTCCTATAATGGATTTCAGTTAAAATAACCACTTCATATTGTAAGAAATGACCATACAGTTTTCTGAATCTTAATTGAATTAAGGGCCAGTTATCCAAGAAATGTACTCTTTTGTTTTTGTCCATAGGGGAACAAGAATTGCCAAAGCTGACCAATCCTTTTGTGCAGGAATAAAAGCACAGAGAGAGCGCTTAGCTCATCTTCTCTGAGGCTAGTTGCTTGATCACCCTCACTTTATGCAGCCTGAAGTACTTTCCATTTAGAACATGGGAAGCACAGAATGCTCTTGAGAGTGAGTGGTTTGATTCAAAGGGGAAAGGTGATCTCCAAAATAAAAAGTCCAAGCTGTTTCAGGGTGAGAGAATGATTGGTCTCTAGATGGTCCAAGTACAGCTTTTGGCAAACCACATAAAGAAAGGAGAGATGAGTTGGTTACTGACCATTTTTTTGGGGGGGGGGAGTGTTTAAACCCCTTACACAGACTCAAGGAAATAAATTCTCAGATTTAGAACATATTACTAACAGAGTTAAATAGAATTCAAAGACATAGTCATGTTCGTCTGGAAAATCAGTATGCAAAGGGACCTTATAGCACCTTTGAGACTAACTGAAAGAAAGAAGGTGGTAGCATAAGTTTTGATACTTGAAACATGCATCTGAGAAAGTAGGTTCAAATCTCTAAAGATTTTCATACCCAGCTGAATCCCTGGGAAAACATCGCTCAAACGTCCCTCAAACGTGGAGGAATTCCAGGGGAGCGGATTTCCTATTAATGCAAAGTTTGTGTTCATAGGAAATCCACTCCCCTTGAGACAATTCAGGGATGCTAAGAGGGAGCAATGATTGCATGATGATTGAGGAAGCATGCCTCACTTCCACACATGCGCACTTCCTGCATGTTTGAGTGACATTTTCCCAGCGATTCAGCCAGGTATGAAAATCTTCATAGACTTGAACCTACTTTCTCAGATGCATGTTTCAAGTAGAAACTCCAGGGCCTTCAAAGAGGTTTGGGTGATGGGCACAGGAAAAGTTCCAGGCCAGGATAGCAACTGCAAAAGTCTATGTGACAAAGAATATGGTAGAAATCAAGACTTCTAAAAATGTTACTCCATGATATTTTGTATTACAAGTGCAAATTATGAACCAGAATATGCCACAGGATAGGCAGCCATGGCTACTGAGGAATAGATATGATACAGGAAACTAATGTTGTGTAGATATTTGACTTCATGTAAAATTTCCCCACACAGGAAGAGTTTGAGCAAAACAAAATATGTTTTTTCTTTATCTTGTTTACATCTGGAAGTGACCAGTGTCTCCCCCCCCCTTTTTTTTTTTTTACTGCTTTTAAAAAAAAAAAAAAAGCTTCTTCCCTGTGTAATTCCAGCTAGTCAGGGATCATGGTCATGCCACCATTCATTATAGCTGACTAATGTTCTGTAGATATGTGCTGCTCCAGAGAGTAGGACCTGGAACAATGGATTTAAGCTACAGGAAAGGAGATTCTAAATCAACATTAGGAGGAACTTCCTGACAGTGATAGCTGTTTGACAGTGGAACACACTCCCTCGTGTGGTGGAGTCTCCTTCTTTGGAGGTCTTTAAGCAGAGGCTGGATGGTGCTTTGATTGTGATTTTCTGCATGGCAGGGGGTTGGACTGGATGGCCCTTGTGGTCTCTTCCAATTCTAAGATTCTATATGATGGCATCACTCAGGAAAAAACCAAACTGGCCCATTGCTGTATTCTGGGTGGAAAAACTGCATCTCTATTGCTGGACAACTGAATCACCCTTCTTGAACTGTTTCATTTCCCACTTCTGCTAGGTGACAAATCCTGCTCTACTTGCAAATACGTATGGGTGATTCATTCATTGGAAGATGCATATATTTGCCCACAGGCACACAGTCTAAAAACAGTGGATGAGGATGTACATCTCTGTGTAAATCTGAATGTATGCTGCCATCCATATTCTGCATCCATAGTTAACTACATGCAACTGGACTGGACTGAGGGAGCATCATTAGCCCTGTTGCGCTGGCAACAGAAATGTATTGTTTCTTGGTCCCTTACACCTTTTCACAATGTGAAATAAAGAGTTCATACCTTTTCACAATAGGATTTTTTAAAAAAGCTATCAAAAAGGGACTTTGTGGGGGGAGAGCATCGTTTCTTACAAAATCCAGCTGCATTTTAGGACATAAAAAAGGTCAACTCAGAATTTTGATGGGATTTAAACAGGAAGAAAATGATTTTTTTTAAAAACTGTTCTTATAGTTGTACCGAACTTTTTTTTTTTTTTTAAAGAGAGGTGGTCAGAATAATCCACTAGGTGGAGCCTGAATTCTTCATTTAATCAAGCTGAATGTTGTCCTCTATTTGAAAATCAGTCTTTTTTTGGGCTGTACTGGAGGCAGGAGATGTCAGCTAGTCAGATGACTGAAGCAGTTGGAACAGCTTGTTTTATACACTGTTATATATTTATAAGGATCTTACAAGATGTTTATTTAGGTTTATGTGTAATGGGCAATTCATGTTTGGTGTGCATAAAACCAAACCACAAAAAATGTCTCATCCATCAGGGTGCATCTGGGATCAGTATGTTTTTCCTTAATCGAGTTGGCTTTAAATTAGGGCTAGTCTTTGAAAGAACTAGCCATTGTGTGGATGAACCGAAGTGGTAATGGTGGATAAGTTACAGTGCAATCCAAGATATGTCTACTTAGAAGCAGGGACAGGGCAGAGTTCATTTGGTTTACATGTTATACAAAACAACCTAATTCTCGTTTCCCAAGCTAATGCATTAACAGGAATGTACCTAATCTTCAGTTCTTGCATGCCTCCAAATTTTGTGATGCAGTTTTCTGATGACTCTCTTGTGACGCCATCACACTCTTCTTAGTGCAGAGCCAGGTTTGAATACTCCCTCCCCCATGTCTCAGCCTCCCTTATCTGACAGTACTGTTTCTTTATGCAAGCTTCCTACACTTCATTTGGCCAGATTTTTCTGGTAAAAAAAAAAAAAAAAGAAAATTCCCACTGTAGCCCCTGAACTACATTGCAAGTGTTTCTTTTGAATCCACTAAATCCCATTACATTTGGGAGCAGAAATGGAAGGACATGCAGTACATTCCCATGCTATACACTTCCAACTGACAAAAGACACTGGCTGTAGGGGGTTAGAGATAACTAGAAGCCTCTTGTGTCAGCTGAACTGCCCTTCTGTCCACACAGCTCTTTTCTGCTAGCTGATTTCAAATAGTCTGGCTCTCTGAAGCCAAAAACTAGTACAGAATGTGTGCAGGGAGGGAGGATTTATGCAACAGCCAAACTTTCTCCAGTCCAAAGACACAGCCAGTATAGCAAGACAAACTTAGGCCAGGGCCAACTGAAATAATTTTTCAGCACCACTAGGCTGGTGGTGGTGGTGGTGGAGGGTTGGATTCAGCACAGCTTCAGCTGGATTCATGTTGGCTCAGCTGGCCATTGACCATCTTGGCCAGTTTGGATTGCACTCTCAGTCTCCACTGCCGCATTGTTGACCTACATTTGTGTAATTCTCTGAACCTGGGATCTCAAACATATTTCTTTGTAATGCATATTCTAGTCATATGTCTACAGTTTTATGTGAATCATGATCTATTTAATTATTGTCGCAAACATTTTTAATGTTTACCTGTAAACAGCAGAGAGATAAACAAGATTACAAGCCTAGTGGTTATGCTGGAGGAGTCTATGGGGAGCGGAAGTGCTTTTTTTTTAAAAAAAAAATCATAGATGCTTATCTGATTTATGGACTGAATTAGCTATAAATAAATAAATATTCTGAGGGGACACCCCCCAAAGAAGATTGTAAAAAAACCAAAAGGTAATTTTACAAGTTGCCAAGAGATTAGGGCTTTACAATAGGGTGTTAGTGTTCACATAAAGGAATGCTTAAATCCATGTTACCCAAGTTATTTTGTGTTTAGTCAGCATTATCCACCAGTTTTCTGTGACAGTTTAATATGACTGAGACAAGAAAAAGAGCCTTTAAAAATGGCAAGGAGTTTGCCATGCCCTTTTGACCTAGCTGACGGATCCATATTGCTTTCCTTTAGGCCTGCAGTCAATTTTCCATTAAATATTTCAGAGATATGCCTGTGTGTAAGAATGAAGCTCATAAAGATATTCTCCTCAGCACATGTCAGATGTCTATATTAGATTGGAAAATAAGCCATCATATAACTGGCAAATCATGAAATGTTTGTGTAGCATTCACAGAGTTGTTATAATAAGGACTTGCCTTCTCCTTTCAATTAAACCAAAAGATGATGTGCGGGAAACAGTGGGCTAATTTGCAGCCCAAGAACACCCTTCATCACTCTTACTTCTCTAAAAAAACATTTCTCCTTCACTGGAAGAATAAGTCAAATATTTCCCTATAGCCCCAACTTTCCATTGCCCTGGAACTTCAAAATGCTGAATTGGCAGTCTGACACCATAAGCTTGTTTCCCAGAAAATATGAAAATTATCTTGAGGTTTTGTTTTTTTTTAATCTTCACTAGTAATGGAATATACACCTTTCCTTCCATGGTATTCCAATTACCTCTAAATAGATTTGATAAACTCCCTTAGAACTGTCACAGAAGTAACAGTCTGAGCAATAAAATACCACCCACACTTAATACGTTTATAGGGGATAATCAAGCCAAAGTTAGGCATTTTAAATAGGGATGATCCAGAACAAAGTTTGTGTTCTTTTTCAATAGGTTTTTTTTTGGGGGGGGGGGGATAATTATCCCCTAAAATTTCAGTTATGTACATACATATAGTTTTCATATGGTGTTTCAGCTTCATTTGTAGAAAATACACACACACACACACACACACACACACACACACACACATTCAGTGCCAAGAAAATAGTAGCCTTCTTCAGGAGTTTGTGTATAGGGCTCAAACTGGGAACAAAGATTAAGGTGGAAAATAAGCTAAATATTTCCACACTCTCGATGTAAACTGGACCTTCATACGATAATGCAAAGATTTGAAGTGGGTCTGGACCTACATTCAGTCAAATATGGCTACAGAGCCCTCATCAAATCTTCATGCCTAACATAGAAAGTCTAACTTACTTCTGGGACCAGATCCACATTTTGAGGTAGGGCATGTATACACTCACATCCCTGTTCTCAGTTGCAGCCTTTCTTGCAATCACAGGAGCACCTGAATAGGCCTATAATTTCTGATACGACAATATAATATACATTTGTAAAGAAAATTGCAAGCCCTACCACAGCAAGTAGAGTTATATTGCAATGTGGATGAATAATACCAAGTAATGACCTAGAGTACGTCACATCCTCTAAGCCTCAGGGGAAAGCAATGGCAATCCTCCTCTGATGAAATTTTGCCAAGAAAACCCCAGGATAGGTTCACCTTAGGATCACCATAATTTGGAAATGACATGAAGACATACAACAACAACAACAACAACAACAAAAATATTACTTTTAAAAGAGTTGTACTCAAACTTATCTCCAATGAGTTTTAGATGATTTCTAGGGTGTCAACACCTCAGCCATTAACATTATTTCTGTTTAAAATATCCAGCAATAAGAAACCCCAATGCAACAGCAATATAAAAAAATAACAAATAGATTCCAGTTCAAACAGCACAATAAAATTGAATATCAAATGTCTTCTTTAAAAAGCAAGGTGATTGTTTGCTTCTAGAAAGTATTAATAAATGCAAATGAAGGAGAAAAGGACACTGAGGTGGTGTCTTTATGGGCCAGAATATTCCAGGAGCAGCCTGGAGTATTCTGGTCCCAACATCCCTCTGTTAGCTGGGGCACTCTGGAGTGACACTAGCTGTCTGCATGCATGTCCTTCTGTGCCACCCACCACTGCTACTGCTGTGAGTCATTCCACGAGAGGTCCAAACAAAGCATCCAGCATCAATCACATGGCTGGACCTGGTACTGACCTCAGAGAGAGTGACTCACGCTGGCAGTGGTGGGCAGTGGTGGGCAGCACAGCAGGACACATTATAAACAGTGACCTGGTATTGATCTGGAGGACTCTAGAGCTTCTGGGAAGATACAGAGCAAAAGATGACTTTTTAAAATAACTGTTTTGATGGAGTCAAAGGTATGCATTAAATTAAACCATGACAATTTTTTTAACGTTTAAAAATGTGCAGAATTTTTTGTTTGCTTGGATTTTGTGCAATCTGTTTTGGCTATGTTGATTGTTCTGCTTAGAAGCAAATATCAAAATTAGGGGATGTATATTAGAGTTACATTTATTTCACTGGGTAATTTAAGCTGTCTCTTAATTCAATCCCTGCTTTGAATGTATAAAAAAATAAAATTCTGCTTTTATCATATGATGCTTATGCATATAATATATACCCTTACTCATTGATATGCATACACACAAACTGTATATAGTTCTACCATACTTATACCTGAGCCTTCTATTATTTATAAAGCGGATAACATATATCTTAGCAAGTTTGTTTAAAGCCACCTACTAATTCTACAGCTGCACAATGAAGGTACTATATGACCTCTACATTTTAATTCCAAAGTTACTGGGCACCTTTGTTAAGGACATGTTCCTAGGCTGTCAGTCAAAGCCACATTCCATGTCCTTGGTTGTTTTGCAACACAAAAAGAATGCAATTTTCAACATGACTCCTTGTAAACATCACAAAAGCTCAATTGTCTGGTGTTATCAGTTTATCAAGTTTAAACCCTCTCCACCTTATCCATGCAGTTTTTCAGATAGGGTTTTTGCAAGGACAGTTCATCTTAGCTAACAAAGGACTCCATACTCAGTTTGACATATCACCCATACCTGTTAAGACAAATAAGGATTGATACAAGTTACATTTTCCAACATCATTTGCATAGACGGTGGAATAGTCTATGCTTTAAGCAGAGCTTGGAAACATAATTTTGGGCTGCAGCTCACATAATTTCCCAGTCAGCATGATTAGTGGGAGGATCTGTGACATGTAGGCTGCGTCTGCATTGCAGAATGAATGCAGTTTGACAGCACTTTAACGGACATAGCTCAATGCTATGTAATTCTGGGAACTGTAGTTTTGTGAGATAGTCTTTTCTGGCAGAGAGCTCTGGTGCTCCAACAAACTTCAAATCCCAGGATTTCATAGGATGGAGCCATGACAGTTGAAGTGGTGTTAAACTGCATTAATTCTGCAGTGTGGCAGCAGCCTACAGTCTGAAGAACTTTTCTCAGCTTGCACTTCAATCCTCCCAATCTTTTCCTATTCAAACAACAACAACATTAAACCATCCTCATCACCTTTCATTTTCCTCCCTCACAAGACAGGGCTCTCTGTGTAGTGGAACTTCAGTTTAGAAACTCCTTTCCAAGGGATATAAGATTGGCTCCATTCTTTTTGAGCTTCAGTTGAGCAGGCAAGATGATACTATTGTATATGGCCTTTCATCTTTAAAACCAGGGCTGGTTTCACTGTTTTAATGGTTTGCCCTTTTAAAAACTTATTAAAGAATTGCTATGGTCTATTTTTTAAAAAAATATTTTTATCTGTCAGGTATCACCTTGGGAACCCTATTAAGCTGAGAGAAGATAAACAGATAACAATAAATTAATACACATTTCTGTCAAGGTCCAGAATGCCATTTGAAATTTTGGAGTTTAAGAATATGGAAATCCTTTAACACAAAATATATAACCCTCCAGCTGTCTTGGTTTGGAAGGGAACACCTTGATTATACCACTGTCAACCCACTTTTTCAGCTGCTTTTACAATGTTCAAGTTTCTCTCTTCTCTTCCTACATTACTCCATTGTCCTTACATCAGTTGCTGCAAATTGAGTTCAAAGTGCAAAAGCAATTTACACACAATTAACTCATCAGGGAGGAAAGGAGAGGCAGAGGAGAAACCTTTTCCTTTCCAGGAGTCTCAGTAAAAAGCAAATGGCTGCAGCCTCGCCTAACTTGTGCCTTCATCATCATTAATAACATTTCCCATCTTGATCACAATCCAGGGTCGCTTGGCCATACTTGTTTCAGTTTTCATTTGTGAAATGTTGGAGGATATGAGGTGTTAACAAAGATTTTTGTTAACCAAATCTGATTACATTTTGAGAAGGTTGTGTGACTTTAAGCATGTGTAGAGGGCTCTGTAGCTTTGCAGAAGTAGGAAGAGTGTCAGGAGATGGCTTTGAAGATGGAGTGGCCCCCTGTCTTGCCGGGCAGGCCGCTTTGCTGCCGGGAGCCACGGCAACAGATTTTGACCCAGCATGCCTTGCAGGGGCGAGCCCTCCACCCCCATTGGTCACGCGGGGAGGAAGGGGTGGTCCTTCTGCCCCGCGCCGCTCTAGGAGGGTGGAGGACTGCTCTATGGTGGTGACTCCGGTCCTCCAGGGCAGCTCATTGCCATCATGTGGTGGCCGGGACCAGGGCCTATATAAAGGCCACGCGGTCTGGCCTTGGCGCCATTTGCTCCTCGGCTCTCCCACCCTCCCTCCCTAGGGTTTGTGGTTCAAGTCACAACTTCAGGGGCAGCAGCATAGGTCAAGATCTGGTTGGTGTGGTACCAGGGCAATGGAGCACTGGTTTAGGAGTCATTCGGGACCCGGGGGCGATCAGGGCATGCATTGTGGCCATTGCGGGGGCCACAATGCGGGTGCATCTCCTGGTGACTAGGGACTTAAAGAACAAGCGAGCGCCTGGTTTCATGGCTGCCAGTTGGCGTTCCTTAGCCCCTAGGTCATCCCAATGCCTGGCGGTCACCAGGCAAGCTGCTTATCGAACGACGGGGGGGGGGGGGGGGGGTTGTTCAATATTTCAGATCCTGACCTTATGCTTTTGGCCAACCCTACCATTTGTTTGCTGTTGCTAATACAGTTGTAGCCTTTCTTCCAGCTGTGGCTTCATGTGGTTCTTAGTGGCGGCCTCCCAGGCATATTTACAGCTAGATTTTTCTGGGTCACAAAAGACATGTAAAGTGGAACTTCTATATGCAGTCTATAGACACAGTCAATAAATATTTACATAAAATAATGACTTTCAGGAAATCTAGCACAATTATAAAAATATCCAGGATTTTTCTTTAAAATTATCACAAAATCCTACTATGGAAAAAGGTTTAATGATCTTGTAAATTATGATGAAGTTATTTAGATGTATTTAATGGATTGCTGGCTCCCTCCCATTCTTGCTGTTACAGTGGGCCCTTGTTATCTGCTGGGGTTTGGTTCCAGGACCCCCTTGTGGACACCAAAATCTGTGGTTGCTCAAGTCCCCTTAAATAAAATGTGGTAGTAATATTGTGTCCCTTATATAAAATGGCAAAATCACGATTTGCTGTTTGGAATTTATATAGCTTTAAAATATTTTCAAGATGTGGATACTTGAATCCATGGATAAAAAAAATCTGTGGACACAGAGGGTTGACTGTATAAATATTTCTGTTTGGTGTTGCTGTTCACACTGATCTAAAAGACTCATACCTTTTACTCAAGATCAGATAATTCCAGCATGAACCAAGGCTTTCTGGAACATGTTATTCCAGAACTTAACCTTAAAGATGAAAGAGCTATGTTTAGCTCTGTCTTGATTTCATCTGTAAACCAGAAAAAACTGAACCCATTTATTCAGTAAGGCATTTGTGTGTGTGTGGAAGGAATGTAGAAAATCTTCATTTGTTTTAATGACTCGATGAAAATTGCAGTGACATTGCAATGATGCACAAAAGCACTCTAAACATGCCCAAAGGCACTCTTTCTTTAATGTTATGTCAAATTATGTTCCACAAAATGTGCCCTGGCAGAGCCATATTTTCCATGTGGGTTAGGGCTGGGAAACCAGCAGCAGGATCCAATGGGAATTTTTTTTTCTGTGTCTGCCAGCAGAACTGGACATAGCTTTGGATTTAGGCCCAGGTTCCTTCTCTCTTTCCACTAGGGCAAAATGGATATTTCTAAATAAATAGAAATACTGGTTACAGCTGCCAAATTCCTGATCCCTGTTCATTGCAAGCTTTCATCCATAAGTGACAATGTTTGACAGCATATGGAGACCTCTAGTTTTTGATATGATTTATTCTCCAATCAAAGGTAATTCAAAGTTTTATTACCAGGCTGTCGTCCTGGAAACACGGTTGCTGCTTGTGTTGCATCAAAATTTTAAAAATAAAAAAGCAAAGAAATAAATCTGATATAATTTGTAATGCATTCTTATTTTGTAATGAGAGCAACATATATTTATGGTAGCAGTAATTATGGTGTGGCAAAGTGACTGACAGTGTTGTGAGTGTAATATGCCCCATGTCAAATAGGTTGGTGTTCTGGTATTCCCGATTATAATTCATGCCTTGCTGGACTCATGTCTTGTTAATCATTCTTTCCTTTCTTCACTCTAGAAAATGAAAAATCTACAGAAATAAAAGTTTGAAAATGTCACTAGATGTGAATTTTTGTTTTAAACAATCACTGATTGATATGAAAGGCGAATGGAAAGGATTTGTGGGTGGACATATGCAGAAATAACAGATATATGTTATCTTTCTCCATTCCCAAATCAGAAGTGAGCTAAGAAGTAGCATAATTTTGTTCTGTCTCCCTGATTTTTCCTGTTACAGCCGGGACCCTAAAATATATTCATTAGCTGTCTCTCAGCATTATAAAAGGATTTTCAGTATCAAAGTTTGGAATTTGGGCCAGAATCGTCTAAGAGTTATGCACTCATAACTGTTATAATAATAATATTTAATAATTTGTTTTATTTATATATCGCTATTCCAGAGATCATAGCGGTGAACAGCAAGTAAGCTAATTAGCAAGTAAGCTAATTAGCCCCCAACAGTCTGGGTACTCATTTTAGCGACCTCGGAAGGATGCAAGCCTGAGTCGAGCTTGGGCCCTTTTGCTGGTCTTGAACTCGCAACCTTGTGGTTTCGAGTGAATGGCTGCAGTACAGGCATTTAACCACTGCGCCACCAGGGCTCCACTTATGTATTCACAATCCCTATGTAGCCCCTAGTTTAGGGGCTATGTTGAGACCATGAAAGTTCTCCAGTCCCCACTTATCAGGAAGCAACTCCTGTGGTCAGGAAGCAGCTGGCTGACTTTCCTAACTCCACTTATATGAGTGATCTCCGCACAAGAGGGAATTACAAAAGGGTGCTGCCTTTGCCTTTCTCACCAGAGATGCCTCACAGAAAGGGTATGGTAATGGCAACCAGCTGCTTCCCAACTAACAGGGGAACAGACCCATCAATTGCAATGGTGGCTTTCCAGTACAGTGGTGCCTCGGGTTACGAAATTAATTCGTTCCGTGGCACCGTTCGTAACCCGAAAAGCCTTCGTAAGCCGAATTGCCATAGGCGCTAATGGGGAAAAGCCGCGATTCCGTGCGAAAAAGCCGAAAAAAGCACCAAAAGTTTTTTCGTAACCCGAAAAAACATTCGTAACCCGGAACAATGTTTTCCTATGGGATTTTTTCGTATCCCGAAAATTTCGTAACCTGGGTATTTCGTATCCCGAGGTACCACTGTAATTGAGAATTGGAGGAGTCGGGCCAGGACTCACCATAGCACTGTAACTATGGTGTTTACGTGTACATACAGGATTGCAGCCATAATTTTTGGACTACAACTCCAAGCCCCTATGCAGCCAGAATAGGCAATTCAGATAATTATTGTTCTGGGGCGTGGTGGCAGTCCCTTTTCTTGCTCTAGTCTGCCTCTGTGACATTTTAGGTTCCTGAACATTTGAAAGAAAAGGCTTTCGAGGTGTATAGTATCTGAGCTTTATGAAAGATGTACAGTAGATTCATATTCTTGATATTTCTGCAACTTCACTAATTATAACTGCAGTTTAAAACTTTCAGGTTAATATAAAGGGTTGGCAAATATGTATCCCTACATCTTGATCACATTTGACCTATTGGAGGGTGAGGGTGATGTGGTGATGAAAAAACAATACTGGCAATGATAAATGTATGTGTCAGGCTTGGAACAAGAAGCACCTAACTACTTATTACTTTATATGATTACACACTGCATTTACGCAATATGTGTAGTGATTAGGAGGTTGGAGTACACTAAGCACAATACCATACTATGTTGTTATAGCACTGTTATTCCACTGTAACTGCTATGGCTGCCTCCTGTGGCATTTTGGGGGTTGTAGCTTAGTGAGGCCTAAGCCGCCTTGGGTCCCAATTTGGGATAAAGGCAGGATATAAATAAATAAATAAATAAATAATAAGACCTCTCTGGTTGATAATTCTAAATGCCTCTCCCTGAATTGCAAATCCCCAGATTCCACAGGAGATAGCCCTAGCAGGTAAAATGGAATAATAGCGCTCTAACAGTGAGATACAGCATTGTCCTAAGTATCACTATATCAGTCTGGTTTGTCTGCCATGGGTCTTAGACTCTTAAAAACCTTTAATTCTGCTTTTATGCATCAAATAATTTTGACTGGCAGTAGAATTGAACTCAGATTGTCTCTCTGGCCACACAGCAGTTTGGATCCCACAGAGAACTGTTTCTATAAGTCTGTATGACTTAGTGTCCCAAAGAGATGGGTAATCAAGAATAAGATGATGTTTTGGAGTTGGTTGTTTGGGTAATGAAGAGATGGAAGGTCATATTGCATGATATTTTTTTTTCTTGTCAAGTCATTAATAAACAAAGTGGAAAATGGGATTGTTTGCCCTTTTGTATACTTTCCTTTTAGCTAGAAGATCATTTAATGGAATGAATGTATGCGAAATCAATACCCTAATGTACACAGTGTGTGTTTGTGTGTGTGTGTGGGGGGGGGAGTGGGGATGTGATAAATATACTGAAATCAAGGGTAGCTGCTCATGTATCATTCATCATTTACATTCCTTAAAGTAGATATAGAAATGCTTTCGTTCCCTCTCTGCTTATAAACACACGCATGTGCACACACAAACACACACAAAACCATAGTGAAAGAAATCAGGAGCTATGTACAGCCATACTATTATACCATCAAACTATTTCCTCATACTGATTTTGGGATGTTTCAAGAACCACATGACTGACAAGACTGGATTGTCCTACATTGCTGATTACTGCGTATTCATACTTTGCTTTGTTTTTACAGTTTGTGGGTCATTTTTAACAAATAGGACACAATGTCCTGCTGTTATCAATTTTCTCACAGTGGTATACTGGGCTTTATAATGAAAAGCTTTGTGTAATATCAAGAATTATGAAATACTTTAATCTCAAAGTATAGAAGGTTTCAGTACAGTCAAGTGCAAAACTATTTTTTAAAAATTTACTAAAAGTAACTTCCAGTCTCTCAGTGCAATTTAAAAAACCAATGGTAAGAGGCACAGAAGCACTACAAATTAACAGTATATTTGAAAATATCTGGAAAATGGTTGAAAAGCAGGTTTATTTGGTGTACAGAAACCCTGACAGGGAGAATAATAGGCAGGTCAGAATCTTTACAGTTCAGGACTTAACTCTGAGTGAAAAAATGCATGTGGGTTTTTTTTGGGGGGGGGGAATCGCATAGAAAACAAGTTATTCTGAACAAAAGATACTGTTTTCTGAGCAGGGATGCCAGATATCTTGTTTCCTGTGCCGAAAATGCATTTTTCTCTGTGTACCTCCCCCCCCATCATTTTCTTTCACTGAATAATTCCCATACTGCAAATATTCTTTAAAAACATTTCAGTTCTCAGCAATGTTCTTGTAGCAAGAAAAATGGTAAAATTGTTTGTTCTTCTTGCCTGTGAAAATGAGACACACATGACTTGACTTCCCTAAGATGCAAATCAGATCATTGACCCTTCAAGGAGTTATGATAATCAGAAAGCAGGCTGTACATCCTAGGGAGGGAAGTTATAAAGCCTCAGTCAATTGCCAGCTTAGATTGGATGGAGGTGATTACCAAGGTACTGTTGTCTCATCACAGCTACCATTTCCCTGTGGTGTCCAGCACAACACTGGAAAATAGGGAGCATGGGTCGGAATCCTGTTGGTAACCTCCAACTGCTGTATACCCAGTGATTCATTTGTTAAATGGTGAGCAAACGCATGTGTAAATTCTGGTGATCTATGGTTAGGGTTCCCAGATCTCAGGTTCTGGACTTTGTTGTCAGTCTGTAGAGTGGAGAGAGGGGAGAACTCTGTCATGAAAGATGCATGCCTATCTTTTCCCAAACATGTTAGCCTTTCTGTTTTGAATAACATACTTTGGGCAAAACTGATGATGTGTCATGCTTAGTGACATTACCAGGGCCTTCTTTTGTCACAAGGGTTTGTTCCAAGGTCTCGTTTGGCATAGTCCTGACCTGGCAAACTTATTTGCTAGGTCTACTCAAGTTGGGCCAAAGAATATGATTTGGGCTACTGTATGCTAGAAGATATGCACAGTGCCAAAATATGAAGATAAATCTCCCTTCCCTTACATTGCAGAGAAACAGCCCCTTTCTTTGTCACAATGGGTGGACACTGCCTGTGTCTACAGCCTGTCCTCTAACTGCATACAGAGAAATCTGTCTCTTTTCCTTTTTGCTGTTTTAAAATGTTTTGAGGTACAAGTTTGTTCCACCCCATTTCCATATCAGCTTGCAAACATTTTTTGATGAAAGCATTCATGTGCATTTCTCCTCAGTTCTGCACACTTTGGCAAGCAATTCCCTCCACAATGTGTCTTTTTTCAAGCAGCTTTCTCTACTGTATACATTTTCACCTGAATTAGCTAGAACAGAGAAACACATTGAAAAATTGGAAGAAGTTTGAAAACAGAACGATGATTGTTTCCTACTCTGTATATTAATCTGGAAAGTGTGCGTTAAATCAGACCAAATCAATTTTCTTCCACTCCATACATAAGCAAGCTAAATCCAGTGTTAGTACAACCTAGACTAGCTCCATGGAAACAAACAGATATCCATTTATATATGAGTCATATTAAATTCAATGGGCTTACTCTTGCTGGAATGAATACCAGATTTCGCCCAAGGTATCCTAAAGGTACCAAATCCTGTATGATCTTAGGGTGCATCTGTACTGTAGAGATAATGCAGTTTGACACCACTTTAAGTGCTGTAGCTCCATCCTATGGAATCCTGGGATTTGTAGTTTTACGGGGTCTTTAGCCTTCTCTGTGGAAGAGTGCTGGAACCTCACAAAACTACAAAACCCACAGTTCTTTGGGATGGAGCCATGGCAATCAAAATGGTGTCAAAGTACATTATTTCTAAAGTGTAGATGCACCCTCTGAAGTTACTCAGGGTCAGCCCTGGTTAGTAACTAGATGGGAGATCTCCAAGGAATACCAGATGTTGTAGGCCAAGGATTCCCAAATTTTGGTCCCCCAAGTGTTTTGGACTTCAACTCTCAGATGCCCCAGCCAGCTGGGTCAACAGTCAGGAATTCTGGGAGCTGAAGTCCAAAACATCTGGAGGACCAAAGTTTAGGAATCACAGCTGAAGGCTATATTTCAGGGGAAGAAATTGGAAAAAAAGCCCTCTGGGCATTCCTTGCCTATGAAAACCCTATGAAATTCATGGGTCGGCATAAGTCAACAGGTGACTTTAATGCGCGCACACATACACACACATACACAAACATTTTCCTTTAAATTTTGCAGAAAAGGCTGGTAAAATAGGGCTAATGTTCTGGCTTATTTCTAGAAAAACCTGAGCCTTCTCAAAGGAGAAGTCTGGGAAAAAACAATTCTGTTCCAAACTGAGTGAATTTCACAGTGCTGAGACATTTTCTGTTCATTTTTTAAAAAATTTTGAAATAGAAGTTCCAAATTCCAAAAACACTCACACCCCAAAACTCAAAAACTACATCAGGCATGCACTATCGTGACTATACCATTTTGTACCATTAGGGAAAATAAAGTCAGGAAACAAACCAAACAAAACTTTTCAGAAATGCATGGATTCCATACAGCTGGCTCAGGAAAATAGATCACTACAATCAAATTTTCCCTATTGTTTCATCAGATGGCATTTTGCATGGTATTGCTGACATGAAGAACAATCTGATGAATGGGAAAGAATGACAGTTTAACTGGGGAAAACAAAACATGTCGAGTGGTCTGTTTCTTTGATGTGACAATTGTCAGACTAATCTGTGATCCTTGAAGTCCTGGTGTTTGTACCTTTGCCAAAGGCATGATTGCCAATGGAGGGTGGTTTTTTGTTGGAGAAAAATATCTTGCAATAACCCCATTTGAGAAGAATCTGATGAATTGGCTAGGCTGAGATGAGTTTCTGCAGGTCAGCATTTCTCCCCTAGTTAACAGCCCATCTTATATGAAATACCGTCATCTTTAATAAGCAGTATCACAAACATTCAGGCAACGACATTATGGAAGGCCTTCTCCTATATTTCTCATGCACCTTATGAAATAAGTACCCCTTCCAAACTCAGTTGCCTAAGCATTTTTCTTGTCTGCAAGGTAGTAATTGACTTTCTCAAAGATGCAGCAGTTTTCAGCCTCAGACGCTCCCAACCCTCAGCCAAACATACACTAAATAATGCCTTATTGGGAAAATGTTGCTGATATGACAATAGAGTGGTCGTTACACAAGTTTTTGTCTCCAGGACTAAAAATGATTCATTAAAGGAAAGGACTTCTCCTATGTAATAATTATCAGTAATCATTGGCAATGAAAACGCTCCCTCCAATCTAGCTACTTAGTTCTCTCTCTCTCAACAGAATTGAGTGATTACATGTCCTATTTAAAAATCATATTCTCCTTCTCACTCTTTCGCCCCTGCCCGCCCCCCCTTTGGGGGAATAGTTTTTATTTTGCTGAAAGTGGCCATTTTTCAGTTGTTACTGATGGGCTGGATTCTTTGTGCTGACTGCCAAGAAACTTTTGGAAATGTGCCCTGTTTCTCTCTCGAAATAGCTGTAAAAGTTTTCAAAGCAAAGTGCAAGAAACTGTATTTATTTGTATTCTAGAAGAGCTTTTTGGGAGAAGGGAGACACCCCTTTGTTGGTAAAGCCTGCATTGCTGACACTAGATGCCCAAAGTCAGCCATTAACCAGTTTTAGAGATACTGGCTGGAATCCTGTTGAGAACCTACTTCTTTGTAAGTGAACTTGCATCTATGGAAATTAGAATTAGGCAATTCCATAATGTCTGCCTCCAGTATGTTACTATGTAGGGAATCAACAAAGTGACCAATGTGCATTGGAACTGATGCCCAATCGGACTGATGCACCATACATGATGCTCATTGGTCCTATTGTGCATCAGGGCAAGGGGTAAGGAGTAGTGATGTGCATCAGGACACTTTTGCCAGTGTCTCATTACACATCTTCACAATTCACTAACATGGTTTCTTGGTGTCTCTGCTACATTTCTAAGTGTAAACAAAGTTACATAACATAATCCATGATAGAGGATTCCTGCTGATATTTCCATGTAGATCTTATGCTTCTTATATGGCACAGAATGAAGAAATTAGAAAGACAGAGATACTACCATACATTTCACAAAATATGTTTTTAATGCTGAGACAACAGGAAAAAACCAACAGATTTACTGGGTTAAAATAATGATTTCATATTCAAGAGCCTTGGTGATGCAATGTACTGCAGCCACTCACTCACAAACCACAAGGTTGTGAGTTCAATATCAGCCAGGGGCTCAGGGTTGACTCAGCCTGGCATCCTTGCGTAGGTCGCTAAAATGAGTACCTGGCTTGTTGGGGGCAATTAGCTTACACTTTTAAAACTGTTTAGTACATTGGTAAGCTGCATAAAAATGTATTTCCTATTGGTATTGCTTGTCATTTATTCCAAAAACAATGAATTAGCTTAAGGGAGTAAGCAGAAAAATAAAATGTAGGATTTATATAGTTGTTTGGGGAGGTCCTATACAAGCTTACTTGAGAGAAGCTGTATTCAAGTCAGTAGGATTTAGACTAAGACTGGGTTGTAAATATTCCCAAACAAACAAACAAAGACAGAACCTTGAATGGACATTCTCTTAGGGCCCATTCCCACTGAAGGAATAACCCGCGTCCTGACTCGGGTCTGCCCTGCTATTTTAATCGATTCCAAAAGGCCCCGCATTTCCACTATGAAAATGGGGCCTCTTTGAAATCGATTCTTTGGGAGGGCATGCTTGTTGTTCCCATTCGAGCTGGGGAAGACAAGTGGCCCTCCACCGGACCTTTTCTCTCCCTTTCTCTCTTCTTTCTCTCCCCTCCCCTCCCCTACCCCCCTCTCCTCTACCCTTGTCTCTCTCTCTCTCCCTCCCTCCCTCCCTCCCTTCCCTCCTCTTCCTTCTTCTCCCATCCTACCTTTTTCTTCATCCTACTTCCCTCCGCCAGGTAAGAGAGAAAGGGAGAGAAGCACCAGCGACAGAAGAAAGGGAGGAGGGAAAAGGAGAATAATCGATTCCAATTTGACTTTCCCACATGTTGGACGCAGGTTGGAATCGATTCTTACCAAAAGGAGTGCAAAGTAACTGCTATCAAAATACCCTGGCTTTTTTGCATTTAACCCATTTTTCCCCACTGGAATCGATCAGATGAGGATCTGAATTGATTTTCAGTGGGAACGAGGGCCTTTTAACTCAATTTTGGATTTGAGGCTTTAGGTAGTGGGAGTGGGCCCTTAGGACTACACTAATCTTTGAGTCATGATTTCACTAGGTTTCATGATTTCACTGAATCCCATCTGCATTTTCTTCCTGTTGTTGTTTCATATTGGGTTGTGATTCTTTGTCATTTCATCCTTTACTTATATTTGCACATATTGTTTTTGTGGTTTTCCCCCCAATTTGCATTTTTTTTTCTTTACACAATTTGCCTAATTTATGTAACTGTCACCATTAAATAAAACATGTTTCTGCATCTATGTATTTTAAAAAATCAATCATTTAGTGATATTCTGCTTGTTTGGGGTGAATTTTATTTTATGGAAACACCCTGTAAGCCTTGTGAATATGTGAATGCTCAAAGCACTGTGAGCACATTTTCTTATCCAGTCTTCAGAGGTGCAGAAATACATTTTTTTCAAGTTTGTTGAGTCCAATTAATTCTTTTTCCATCACTACATTCACCAGCAGTTACTTCTCCATCATTAGCATTCATTTTCTAGGAAAAGTTGTTGGACAAACATTAATCCTGCAGTATCTAGTCTTTCGGAAGGAACTATAGACTATAATATTCCAACAATTTGTATTTCAGTCTGGGTATGACTCTGAAGCTGCAGGTAATTTCTCAACCTGGGTTCTTTACTATTATGTTAGAAACTCCTATAGTTTTTGAGACTATCAGTAGAAGAGCAACTGTAGAATTGTGTTGAAAGGGTCATTATCATTTGAGGCAGGAAGATCCCAGGAGATCATGATGGGCAACTGGATATACACTGTTTTATGAGCTCTTGCAGAGTTCCATGATGTTTTCAACATACAGGGCCATGACAGAAGACTGCTAGTAGGGAAGCTGAGGGTAGAAGCCTGGTTTCTGCCACTGACATGTCACCCTTCTCTGTTTAATCCATTCTCTCCAAAAGCAACTCTGTCTGTGAGCTTCCCTTTGGTAGATTAACCTATTCTGGTCAGTTGCGAAATAGCATAAGCAGAGAACGGTTGGATTTCCAGAGATACCTATAGAGCAATAACTTCAGTCGAATCTTGCTGGACAGTCATGAGATATTGCCCTAAGAAATAATTAAGTTTTGAAACATTTGACATTTAAATTCTTACATGAAACATGTCAGTGGGCCCAGTCAAAATGGCTATATATCACCTTCCACCTCAGAGGCAATATCTATCAGAATTTAAGTTACTAGACGGACGGTAGAGTTGCACTTATATCCGGCTAATGGACTTCCCAGGGATGTTAGTTGGCCACTATACCCTGTTTGGTGGAAAGAATCAGTATCTGTTGTCATAATGAGCACATAATTGAATATAGTCAATTAGATTCTATTATGGATGACAAATCAGCATTCCTAGTTCACTTGAAATGAATATAAGATTATGAGAAGGGTGGTGTTAGATCAGAACAGACACCTATCTAGTCCATACTCTCTAGTCTAGTTCACACAGTGGCCAACCAATCCAGTGGTGTCACTGTGTGTGTGTGTGTGTGTGTGTGTGTGTGTGTGTGTGTGTGTGTGGACTACACTGGGTGACATCCCAGAAGCGGGGTGACACCCCAGAAAAAAAGAGTGATACCTAGTCAGCCCCCTGCCCCCTGCAGGTGCTTCTTGGATCCACGTGGGTATCACTCCAGGCCTCGGAGGGGTCTCCAGCCTTGGTTGGTGGCAGGCGGCTGTTTCTCCTGCCTGGTGTGGCTGCTTTTTAAACCCATATAGCCATTTCCCCAGACCACATGGGTGCTTCCTCCCAGTCCATGTGGCAGTTTGCCAGCCCCAGAAGTCCCACAGGAAGTCCTGCCTCCAGTAGTCCCACTGTCTCCCACTGGGTGACACCCATTACAGTATCCCCTCTGAACCAACCTCCTAGATTTGATCAAGGAACTACTCATTCTGCTCAGTTTCAGGGATATGTGTTCTTGTAAACTGGATGTAAAAATGGAATTGCGATCTCTTCCAACTCTATGATTCTATGATCAGCATGAAAGTAAAGGGTTATTCCTGGTCACATGAACATTTTGGGTGAAAAGAAGACCTATCTGTCTATCTACCTACCTATCTTTATATATTTATAAAGGCATCTCATGGCATTGCCATTTTATTTGTGTTGGGAGCTGTATTTACTTTATCCTTTTAATAACTTTGAGGAGTAACTATTTATGTTCTACTTCACAAATATGGAAGGACTGTTACCTAAAATCATCCAGATTATGTAGGATTTGAAATCCAGGATTTATGGACTAGCTAATCACCTTATCAATACACTATGAAAGGTCTGAGACTAATACTTAATTTGCCATCATTGCTGCAAGACATGAGAGAAAACTAAAGATGCAACTAGGTAAATACATTGGGATTTCGTCAACCGTATGCTGTCACTTATATAAATTGGACATTTTCCCTGTATTGTGTTTGATCTGGAAATAAACCCTGTTTGAAGAACCTAATTTAATAATTCACAGATCCTGTGGGGCTTGTAAATAAGAGATTAAGAAATGATACTTGATTCAAATTAATAACAGCTGCCTAAACTTAAGTGTTTTGGTCTGTAAAAGTCAGAGGAAATGAATAAATATAGCTAATAGCTATATACAAAGACTAAAATGGATTGTGTATACATTTCATATGGTTTATTTTCACTTTTGAGGAGAATGGTCTGTCTAAAAAGACTACGATGAATTATTCTGGTTCAGCCATTGGGTATGAGATCAGTCAAAACTGAAAACTGAGATGGACTGACAATATTAGAAAGAGACAGACACATAGTGAAACATATTTGATAGCACCCTTGTTCTAGTTAGAAGATGTTTCAGCAAGTATTGGGAAATGTGGCATCCTCTGTCTGACATCGCTACTTAGTCACAAAATTCCAGCAAATACACACACACACCAAGAATGGTGGGAATTCATTTTCTTCATGTCATTCAACATTGCTGTGTGTGTATATATCAATGAAATAGCCATGTGAGAGACTGTGATTGTAATGATCAATACTGCTTCTATAGAAACTCCTGCTAACTCCTGCATGCCATCTTTCAGACTGGTCTATAATCTTCCTGTGATACCATGGCAGATTTTTTTTGATGTACCTGCTAAGTTTGGGCAGGGAGCCAAGCATGGTAGAAAAATTGGGGCAATTCAGTCCTGCATTCTGTTTTAGCAAGGTAGGGCTTTACTGGATGTGCCCTGTTCTCACAGTAGTCATGTTGGGAAAAATTGAAAATGTACTGTATTCAGAGCCCTAATTTCATATATCTTTGGAATTGTGCAACTGGGTCTGCTGCTGCTATCTCAGTTTGTGCCTGAATCCCCCTTTAAACCCATCTCCATGCATAATGTCTTTTGGTTGGTATATTTTGTTTTTTATTTTGCTTTTAACTCCTGAAATTCCAGATGTCTGCTTTTTTACAGTCACTAAAAAAGAAAGAAAAGAAATAGGGGAGAAATAAGGTAATTAGCCTGCTTGGGAGGGAGGGGGACAGTGGGATAGGAGGGAACACTGATACCACATAACTGGCAACCCTGCAGCCTTCCCAGCATGGATGTTTTGCACCTGGGCTCTTGCATTGCTGACAGCTCTTGGACAGCTTTTTCTCTGTCAGTGAAAAGGGATGCCTTGAATATGGTTGGAGGATGCAGCAACTACATATTGGAAGAGTTGTGGTATGGTAAATATCACCAAAGCTGCTTTTTGCCAGGTGTAATTGCAATTTAAAAGCCATGTGTAGTAATCTCCATAGACACAAATTTTGGCCCTAAAATTGGTGCTTTATTTCATTTCCCTCCTGAGCATACACAATGAAATGCATCCTGGTTTTTAGTCTCCCTGTCATGCATTTAATTTGTGCGCTCATTTCCGTGCCATCCATGAATGCAGATTTCAAACACAGAGGGATCCAGGTGACAAAGAAGTTTGCACACACATAGGGGACCTCAGTTGGAGGCTTCTGTACTGCAAATATAGACATCAGATGTGGACATCAGAGGGAAAGGCTCAGGAGTTTAAAACATGAGGATTGGGCTAATGTTATCAAAAGTTCCCTGAAGACATACATGAAGATAGTCTGATATTAACACAATTCTGTCATTTCAGTGGTAGTCTCTATCCCATTTTCTACTTGCAAAATGATTCATGTTTCTTCAGTCTGATTATGGCTTGAAGGCTCAGAGAGGTAAATAAGTATTGACAACTAGGAAGGAAGGTAGTCAGAGGGTCCTGGCAAATAAAGAGAGGTCCTCTGAGGGTGATTTGGGCTTCTCAGAATAAAATCTAATATAATAATTCCCTCATGTTGTTTGGAATACTCTGCACTGAACTTTCAGTACACTACTCTGCTTTTGTGACTGAATGGTCTCTGGGACAATTTCCCTCTGGAATACAATTCCAAGACCCCACTCAGTCAGCATAGAGCCACTGGCCAAGGGATCGTGGAAACTATAGTTGAAACAATAATTTTTCTAAATTCTGGTATCTTCCCATTCACCCTCTTCTGAAGTATGAGCTATATTAGTATACAAAAGAACTCCTGCCTCAACAATTCTCTGCTGGCTGTATGCATGATTACATTCTGGGAATGCTCTTTTTATCTTAAGATCTTGCAGCAAGCCTAATTGCCCCACACTTAATTGAAGCACAGATTTGGGGATGGAGTAAAATGGATGGAATTGCTATCATCATGCACATGCAATACTCTCTTAATTCTCCTTTAAAAGTTGGAATCTCCACTTCATTGCCTAGCATTAATGAACTCTTATGTCAGACAAGGTTCAGTTATAAAAAACAAGGAAGAAGCGACAGCAGAAAAAGAGTGAGGAAATAATCATCCAAAGAAAAACTTAACATGAATCTTCCCATGTCAATAAAAATTCAGGAGTAATTAGTTACATGGATCACTGCTCCTGCTCAAAAATATCAGACATCCCTGGAGCTTTCTCTCTTTTTCTGTTTCACTCATATATCCATATCTTTGGAGATTGTTTCCTTGGAAGAAAATTCTCTTTCATTGAACACACACAAAAACATTTAGGTTATTTTATTTAACCATCTCTCTTATAATATAAGTGTTCAGCTTATTCATAATTTGGGATGTGATCCTCCCAGAGCTTGGGAAAAGAATACTTTTTGGAACACAGTTCCCAGAATTGTCAGAGCAGTGTTAACTGCTGTCAAGTCAACTTCAACCTATGGTGACTCTATAAATGAAAGACCTCCAAGTCACTCTATCAGCAGTCCTGCTCAGGTCCTGAGATTCATGTGGTGGAGTGATGGAGTCTCCTCCTTTGGACATTTCTAAGCAGGTTGGATGGCCATCTGTCAGGAGTACTTTGTGTTTTCCTGCATGGCAGTAAATTGGACTGGATGACCCTTGTAGTCTCTTCCAACACAAAATGGAACAATGCTATCAGAAGTGAGATAATGATCATGAACTTCTTTCTCTTGAATTAAATACCTTACCTTTCAATGCTGGGTGAGAAGGTCTCAAAAAACAAATGGCTCATCTAAGCCTCCTTGTTTAAGAACTTGGAACTCATCTCTTAGGCCAAAGTTTTGCTAAAATTATTGCCTTCCCTGACTGTTTTATGCTGCTTTGCTGTTTCAGAAGAAACTTCAGAAGAAACTGAAGACATGTCTCAAAGGGCAAAGACTGAATGTATTTTTAAAACTTGTTAGCAGATAGCTAAAAAAAATAATCAAGATTCTCATTCAGGCCTAATATTTTAATTGTAAAATCTACTCCACCTCCTTTTAAATAGAATTCTTTTACCTATAGTACTCACCTTTTCTATAGTCTAAAATCTGGTGTCTGTTGCAGGATGGTGTTCCAAGATATGACTCACAAAAAGAACCCGGATTAAACTAAGCATACCTTAGTTTAATCAAATACATCTTCATTGTCAATTTGTTAGTGGGGATGGATGCCATTTCAAAATGTGAATAACAAAACAGTAATGTGCGAGTGAGGATATTCACATCATTCTGGTAAAAAAAAAAAAGATGTGTGAATGACCCCTTGGAATTGTATCTGAAATAGATACGATGGCCACAGGGATAGTGGGGATTGTTGCAATATAGTTCAGGGGGGTGGTTTGCAGCAGTATAGCTGCATATCTACAAGTAACATCATGTAGTCTGACCATTAGAATGTATTTCCAAGACATTAACTGTTCATTTCTGATGATTTGCAGCCCATCTTGACAAAATCAATTGACAATCCCTGCAAAAGGTTAGGTCTATTCTAAATTATGAGTTCAGTGAATTGCAGCTTAAATCTTCTCAATAGAAATTGTCTGGTACAAGACAATGCAAGACATTTTTGCTCAGAAGCCTGTAAAGCCTGTTCAAGCCTTCTAATAAATTTTTGCCTTGAAACCTGCCTAAATGCTTTTACAAATGGTTGTGAGACCCAAGAACAAGTTTACACACTAGCTGATATCCACAGTTTTAAGAGAAAATGTGATCCAGCTTTTCTTAAACTATGTAGGACAGGGGAAATCCTACAAGAAAAATCCCTCTGTTCCATTATGCATCATTCTAATCAAAATGATTAGAGTGACCAGAGGTTTCGTACTCTGTTCTGTTGTTCTCATGCCAATCAGAATGATAATAAGCTGATTCATTGGGTCTTTCTGTGTATCAGCAAGTTTCTCTTTAAATATTTCCTTTCAACTTTCTTTCACCAGAGACTATTATTGTTATACATGGAATCCAGCATAATGCTAAGGAGGAAAGGAAGAGTGACTAAAAGAAAGAAAGATGTCTGGCATTCTGTACCACAGTTGAAGATTCATAATCTAGAATTACAGATCTGCAACTCCACCATATTCAGTATTACTAGGTAGTCATGATTGTGGCCATGTTGCCATGATTGTAAATGTCCCACAAACCCAATTTAATAACCAGTAGCTGCACTGAGTGAAGCTGTTCAGCTGGCAATTGGGCACAAGGAGTACAGTGTTTTTTGCCCTCTCTCACCAGTGCATGAGGCTGCAACAAAGACAGATAATCACAGCTTCACCCACTGGTGGAGGGCTGGAAGTGTCATGCTCCTTGGACTCCAATTATCAGTTGAACAAACCTTTGGTTGAAGCAGCTGCTGGCTGATAAATTGAATTTGGGGCTGGGTTGGGGGTCAGGCTGGTATACATGACTTAGGGGTTTATCACACGAGGCACTTACGGCACTGGAATCATTGCCCAAACACATCAGAAGCGCAGAGGTGGGATAGCCGGTCAGTCAAGCTTCTGAAGTATCATTGAAGGGTCCGCTCTTCTCCCATCAATGAATTCCTGTTCCCGTTATTACAGAAATGGCTGCTCTGCGAATGATTCATCGACAGGAGAAGAGCAGAATGCACTTCAGAAATGCTTCAGAAGTGTGATCGGCTTTCCCACCTCTGTGCTTCTGAAGCATTTGGGCAATGATTCAAGTGTGGTAAGTGCCTCATGTGATAATCCGCATTGGGCTCAAGCAGACTGGTAGCTTGGAGTGGCCTCTGGTTGCCCCCCGATCAGCTGCAGACTGCAGTGTTCAGAACCCGCAGTCCTGAAACTGTCTGCTGCTTCACTCCTGGATGGGCCACCAGCAAGGAGCAGCTTTTTGCCTCTCCTTTTCTGGCTGGCTTCAGGCTGCCTTAGGCAGCTGTAGAATGGTTTCAGGCTGATCTGGGGGCATGTGTCATCTGCATACCATGCCCCTGAAGCAGCCAGAAGCCACTCTTTTTTTTCCTTTGTGTTTTGGGCCTTATTTACACATCCACAACTAAGTAGGTAAGGTAGAATGTTAACAGATATTTGGCTCCAAGGATGGGGGTGTGGCTGTTTTACACTAAATTTCTTATTGAAAATGCCATTTCATATCCACAGGCAAAAGAAATAAGTCTTCATGTGCTTACTGGTGGTTGTATTTTATTCTTTAAAATAGGCTTTATGAATATTGTATTTGGTTAAAAAGTCCAAAGTGTATTGGTCTTTATTTGGCCTTCTTCAGGGGCTACACATTCAAACTATCAACAACAGAAATTTCTGGAGTTGGCTAAAAATCTCACTCCATATAATTGGACTATTACACAAATCTGTTTTTCACTAAATGCCTGATTGAAAATGCCATTGCATTTCATAGAAAGCAATTAGCCTTTGTTTGTAATCCATCCGAAGGAGTAAATTGATCTAATTTTTATAAGCGTCACATAATCAATGTAGCAGATCAAGACTCTATTTCATTAGTACACCAAGAAAAGTTTGGAATGTTCCTACAGAAATGTTCACAGGATCTCTTTGAATGTAATGTCTACTTTTGGGGACATGCTTTTGGTATGTTCCTGGTGAAACAGAATGCTGAAGCACAGAATTGTTAAGATAAAGCTGTTCTGTTCAAAAACCGATAACTGGGGCCAGTATTTTTATCAGCTATTTGGTTCAGTATACTAAGGCGGGGTACAGACCACCCAGAAGAGGCGCCTCCTCGGCGCCTCTCTCTGCTGCACAGCTACGCTGCAGCATACAAATTGCATGGCACAGCTGCACAGCAGAAAAAGAGCTCAAAAAAGCAGCTCCTTTTTTCTGTGCCACAAAGCACCAAAGACGGCGCATATACGTTGCAGGTGCACAGCTCCATATGGAAGCTGCGCAGCTGCGACATAACGGTTACGCGCGCTGTGTGTAAGGCACTGCATAATGGTGGCGTGTGCATGACGTGCTAGGGTTGTGGGTCATGTACACAAACCTCCCCGAGGCAATCCTAGCACGTCGTGGATGCGCCGCAAAGGGCCCATCTGGAGAGGTCCTTAGTGACCTTTTCTAGCCTCACCACCTCCACATCTGATGGAAATATTCACCCATGCTCTGATTATTGGCAAAATGGCTTTCCTTCTCCCCATGAACCTGATGCCCAATAAAGTAGGTTGGGGTGGAGTTATGATTAAGTAATGATCATGAATACGGAACAGTTACCTAGATTTATCCATCCATACCTGTTCTGTATTCCTGATTGCTATTTAGGCTCTTTCGGCATGGGCCAATAAAACAAGCCTTACCCTGTCCCTTTGTTGTGGAGTCTGGACAATACATGGTCCAAAGTCCAAGTCTGGTGTGAACAGATTGGACAAGTCTGGTGTGAACAGATGCTTTATAAGAGGGGTATACCCCATTCTGTCCGGGAAAGCAGCCAAAGGGCTGATAAGACAGCTAGTTTTCAAACAAACAATCCCCTCCCAGCACAGCAAAGTCAGTGTAAGCTACTCAGTCCTGGAGAGTTGCAGTAGCTTTACCAAAAGGGTTTACCAGAAGAATTGTCAGACGGTCCGAGGTTCAGGGTAACAGATAGGCAGGTAGATAAAGCAGTCCAAGGTCAAGTTTCCAGGTAGTCAAGACAAGAAGCCAAGGAGCCAGAGACAGAGTCTTTCCTCTAAAAGAGTCAGATATCCACTGGCAAAGAACCACACATGCTCCAGGTGCTTAAGAAGGCAAGGAGCTGGCCTTCAGCTGTGCCTGATTACGAAGACGCTTCTGATACAGCCTCCGAGATCTTCGAAGGCCCTCTCTTTCTGCTCGACGCTCATTGAAGGTAGGCACAGTGCCCAGATCCTCCTCCATGTCCACAGCCTCGGCACCAGGCAAACTTGACTGCTGAACCTCTGGAGGGGCCATAGACTCTGCTCCAGCAGAACTAGGGCCAGCCTCTGGCTCCTCCATTACAGGTTCAAGCCCCTGGGGCTCTGGCTCCTCCATTATAGGTTCAGATCCCAGAGGCTCTAGCTCATCCTCTGAGTCCTCCAAGCCATCTTCCAGGCTGGGCATGACACATTCCATGTCAAACCTGGGGTATACCCTCTTATAAAGCATTGATCTGGAGCCCTCGATTATGGTGCTGGACTGCTGTTTGAAACACGTTGCACAGTGCCATGTCACATTGTGCCACCTGGCATGCCTGCTGCTGCTGTATGTTGCTCACTCTGAGGTCAGAACAAGGAGCCCAACCTCACATGGAGCACTCAGCCATGTGAGGTTGGGCTCCTTGTTCTGACCTCAGGAGTGAGTGACACATGGCAGACAGCAGAGTGGATGGAGGAAGGTCAAGGCAGCTCCAGGGCCAGGATATTCTGGGCTGCCCCAGGAGTATCCTGGCCACTGCAGACAGAGCCTTAGTCACAACTGGGATACTACTGCCATGATCACAATCACCACCCTCCACAATCTACTTTAACAGTAGTGTGTAGTGTGGCAGCAGCTGAAATATATACTAGTACAATGCATTTCCAAGTGATATTCAGGGGCAGCCTGGCACTATGTAGAGGATATTTCAACTGAGATATAGCTAATACATAAAAGGCCATGCCCATGTCTGATGATATCAGGAATCTCCACAGTTCATTTGCTGCTGAATTGAAAGCATTGTTGGTTTCTGTTGATGCGCAAGCAGCTAGAAATAACGTCTGCCCATGCCATAAATTTTTCTCTTTTAAACAAGTGCAAACCATCCAACTGTCTCTGGAGGGAAGTAATAGCCTATCTAATTAATAGCACCTCTATCTTGCCTGGATTTAAATCTGCATAGTTGAAAAAATTGAAAAAAATTTGAAAAATGCCCCCATAATGTGTTTCTTCCATTACAGGAAATGTTGACAAGGATGCCATTTTCCTTCCTGATTCTGGCTACATGGATAAGATGGCTATCCTGGAGAGCAGCCACACTGCAGAAATAAAGCAGTTTGACAGCACTTTAACTGTCATAGCACCATTCTGTGGAATCCTAGGATTTCTAGCTTGGTGAAGTATTCAGCCTGGTATGTCAGAGAGCTCTGGTGCCTCACCAAACAACAAATCCCAGGTTTCTGTAGAAAAGAGTCATGACAGTTAAAGTGGTGTCAAACTGCTTCATTTCTCCAGTGTGTATACACCCTAGTTGCTTTTTTGTCCTTCTCAAATTAGCCACTCAGTTAGGTAACTAATCAGGAATCCTACACAGCGTGCACAATGGTGTCGGGATGATAAATAGCCAATTGGACTTGGCTGTCGGAGACTTCACTGGCAAATGAGGACAGTTTCGATCAACGCATGAACACTTTCAGAAGGAGTGTCAAAAAAGGAGAACTTGTTTTACCACTGCCAAAATACTTATAAAAAACACTGACAGCAAGTAGGTTCACCTCAGCCCTCATTCCAATATCATTTCACTTTGTGATTAATTTGGGTAAATGATTGTGTCTATTGGAGCCATCCTCTTGTCTTTCTGGAACACTTCTTGCAGCCTTTTCGATCTTATTTATATTCTGCTCTTGTCCTTGCTTTGTTTAAAGGCACTACATAATTTAGTGTATGTAAGAAAACACTGCACTCTGTTGATAATAGATAGAAACCTGGTTGGTGAGTTTTTCCATGGATGAGGAGTTGGCAGGGAGTGTCTGACAATCCGACGGTACTCGTCACTACTCATTTCATTTCCCCCTCAATCATAAGTATGTTCTTTTCTTCATGACCTCTGAATACCGATCTTACCCTATGATGGCAAGTGGGCAGTTTTCTCTGAAAAAGAAACACTTCCCATTGTTCAGCAGGAACTGCATACAGACATCAAGTGCGTGTAGCGATGGGCATAACAAAATTACAATGCGGAATATTCTACTATAGAAATGTTCTCCATGATTGACGTGACGAGAAAGGGCTGATTAAATTTTCCTGATAGCCTCCGAGGAAAGAAAAGAACCTGGAGTCCATGTAGATGAGTTTATCATTGACAGCCTCTGTTCAGCACAGTTGCTTTATTATGGAGGGAGAGGGATCTTTTCCCTTGGGTTTCAAGAATGGTGGAGAGGGAATGGATATCTTCCTTCTTTTTTAGTGAGAAACCATAAATGCAAAGATGGGGAAAATATATTTTCACTTTTGAGTGCAGGCATTAGGAACACCTTGTGTAGGAACTCTGTGGCTAGATGCTAGGAGAATCAGCAAATACTCAGCCCATCATTTCTCTTCCTAAATGGTTTTTCTAGGGGGGGGGGAAGGCTCTGTTGAGGTGACACTGGAAGACTGTATTTGTAAAACATGTATTTCTAAAAAAAAAAAATACAAGTATTTGTAAAGCAGTTACAAGCACTGCTCAAAGGACATGAAAGGATTGGGTGGGTGAGGAAAAGGAGGAACATATTTGTTAATTGGATTTATATTCCATTTTCCTCCCAAAGTGGCTTACAATATTAATTAAAACAGAACATCTAAAACAATATGGAATACAAAAGTTTAAAAATCATTAAACTACACATACAATTAACACATTACTTTAAAGACATTAACATTAAAAAAAACCTGAAACACATTTTACATATTAACAACTGCATACCTACAGTAAGTGCGTTTCCCTCTATCCTGGTGGGCTACAGTGGAAGGTTTTTGCCACCCAGCAAAAAGAAAACAAAGGAGGGCAGATCAAACCTCTCACAGGAGGGAGTTCCAAAGTCTAGGAACAGCCACCAAGAAGGCTCTCTCCTGTGTTCTCACCAGCTGAGCCTGGGATCTTAATGGGAGGGAGAGAAAGCCCTTCCGCAAAGACTGTAAGACTCAGGCACACTCAAAAGGGGAGATACAGGCTTTAAGATAGGCTGGACCTTATCAGTGGGGCCATTACCCCTTGTGTTCACTCTGTGGCTGCCCGTAGTAGGTGTCCTGCCATTGGAACAAGGTGTTCTCCCATAGGATCAGAGGTGGCCTTGGATTCACTATATCTAGGACCATCTGTACTTCCAAAAGACACGTCATTTAGGACCACTACTTATGGACACTTGGGCTTGGATTTCCCATTGAAACATATGGGGGGAGTGCCTTTGGTGTAGGGGAGGAGAATCATTGTAGAAATCTCCACAAGGGGGAGGGGAGAGTTTGCAGTTTACCACCTGTGCAAACTGTGCAAACTGGCTTGAAGTGAAACTGGCATATCATTGTTTCATTTATTTATTAATTACAATATTTTTATCATGAGATTTCAGGGCAGCAAAAAGATAAACCAGTATAAACAATGTAAGCAATTCTAAATTAAATTCTACTACTGATTCAAATAAGATTAAAAACATATAAAACATTTCAAATTAAAATGACTTTATATCATTAAGAGAGACTGAAGGCTTTCATGGCTGGCATCCATAGTTTTTTGTGGGTTTTTTGGGCTATGTGGCCATGTTCTAGAAGAGTTTCTTCTTGACTTTTCGCCAACATCTGTGGCTGGCATCTTCAGAGAAAAAAAGAGAGATTTTTAAAAACCTATTAACAAGCTTTAAAAAGTAATTTTGGTCCCAGTGGTTTTAATAAAATCCCATGTCTTGATCAGGTGTCAAAAAGATACAAAAGTGGTGCCAGTCAGGTTTCAAAAGGAAAGCTATTCATCAAAGGCCTCTCTGGTGTCCTCTCCTATCATGTTCTCTTGCTGGTGAGATGCAGAGGAGAGTCCCTCCAGAGCATATTATCTTCCTCTTTATTCCTTATTTCTTCCTCCTACGTCGGATGTTGTGATATTTGTCCAAAAAAATGGTCTCAGCAATAAGAAAAGCTGCCCAGACTGGCTGTTATGAATGATTGTCACCCTTTACTTTGATATGTTTTTCTTGTCCTCCTGAAGGTTTCGAAGTATGATCAGGCAGTTTTTCTTTCTGACCATGGTACATTTCAGATTCAGATCTCTCTCATCTTCAAACATGAGAGGTTTAAAGAGAAACTGAAAAGAGAAAAAGAAGCAAAATTCAACTTTTTAAAAAATAGTGAACATTTGCCAGGAAAGAACAGTAATGGTTACAAAGCTCTGAAGAAGTTTTGGATGTTATGCATTTTGAAGAAGTCCAAATCATTTACTTGTCTTCTTTTTGTCTTTATCTGTGATACAAAAGTGATTTGTACATGTGTGTGTGTGTGGGTAAGGGGAAAGGAATATTAGTTTGATACAGCTGGATGGGGAAATTTGCCAGGTACTTCCCCCCTATTTTTTGGTTAAAAAAACAATAAATAAACCTCAAGTTCTTTCTATCCCTTTCAATAAACAAACTTATCTGCACTGGACTAATCCAATAGATCCAACTACTCTCAGCACGGAATGGATCAAGTTGTACCTGCCTGCCATATAACTTTTAAAAATAAATATGAGAAGTCAGCCAGAAATACAATTGAATATATACAGTATTCAAACACAATTTTTAAGCAAGTAGGCACTGAAAACATTCTCCCTGAATGAATCAATCTGCCAGTTTTGCTTTTTTCCACATTGCAATATCTATCTGTCTTTCTGTCTCAAGTTCTTTCTGGCCTGATTGTGAAAAAGTTTGCAAATTTTGGCAAGATTTTTTTTAAATGAAGTCAACGCAACTTCCAGTAAACAGTGCACTGTTTAAAAATGAGTTTTTACAATTGCACAGGGTGGATACATAAAAAGAAATGACACATCTTAGTAAGAGTAGCACCCACTGTTAAGAATAGGAAGGCTAAACTCCTACTTTGTTTTCAGTTGTTTCCACAGCACCTGCATTTCTGTTTGTCTTTCTTTATTCCCCTAATCTGCTGATCAGATGTGCTCTGTTATGTCTACTATAGTTTGCTGATGAAATCATAGTTCGGAAGGTTCCAGATGATTTGTTTCCTTACCTAATTCCTGCTCTTCACTTTCTCTCCTTTGATTTATGAGGGTTTCCAAAACAGGCTGCTTCTACACTTACTGATAAGGGAATTCTCCGTAGCCAATTAACACAGTTTGTGTAACAGACTTGAACCTGGCAATTAAAAGGTTGAAATACACAGAAAAACCTTGTTTTACAGGACTCTATGGGCAATCTATAAAACTTCAAAGACATAAGGAAAAAAGTACCCTAATAATGAGTTCTTTTATTTTTCACAAACCAAGTCATAATTCCTGCACAATTTCACCACCTTCACAGAAATAAGAGATAGAAGGATCTTGGGTGTTAGATTACTATTTCTTTCCCATGAATTATTTAAGCCTCTAAAATTGGATGACCTCTCTCTTTTAAAAACAGTTGCTTCATTTGTTTTTTTTTAATTTTAATAAAGTTTATTGTTAAAAACATATAATACAATACAATACAGTAAACAAATACCAGAACAACACATTAACACATTAAACACATTGACACAAAACTTCCCAATAACAGATTGAACTAACATACATACATTTTATACATTATTAGACAAAAAATAAAAATAAAAACAGTTGCTTCATTTGCCATACAGTAATTCATGACTGCAGCCAAAATAAGACCACCATAATTTATCAGCCACCATAAACAGAAAACGTTAATACGGGTTGAACATCCCTTATCCAAAATGCTTGGGACAAGAAGTGTTCCATAGTTCATATTTTTATTTTTGTTTTTTGAATTTTGGAATATGTGTATTTGCATATATGTCCATCATGAAAAATCTTGGAGATGGGAACCAATTCTAAACATGAAATTCATTTTATGTTTCATGTACACCTTATATACATAGCCTGAAAATAATTTTATACAATATGTTAAAATAATTTTTTTTTGCATGAAACAAAGTTTGTGTACATTATACCATCAGAAGGCAAAGGTGTCACTATCTCAGCCACCCACTGAAAACAGTTTATGCTTTTGGAATATTTCACGTTTGGGAATTCTGGATAAGGCAGGCTCAACCCATATCAGAATTGAAATAATATAAAATTCCTGAATGGAAGTTATGTGAAGATTTAAAAATGTAAACAGTTGCCAAGGAGTTACAAATGGTGGTGAAGGAGTAACTAAGTTACTCCCCTCCGGTCTTGGAGCAAATCATTTTATTATTATATTGTAAATTCAGGAATTTCAAAGGTTAATGCCATGCTCTTGCAGGATTATATTTGGTATTTTTGAGTTGCTACTACTACTATTACTAGAAACAAACAAACAAAAAAGCCAATGGTTATTATGTTTAATGTAGACAACATCCCCAACCAAGCAGCTTCTTGAAATTTCTCAGGGACTCATTTTACACTATACAGCCTTAAAGCTATGGTTTCACTTTAAACTGCCATGATTCCACTCTATGGAATTATGGGATTTGCTGTTTTGGCAGGGAGATTTAGAATTTCAGCAAGAGTTATAGTGTTTCCACCATATTACAAACCTTAGGATTTTTCAGTTATTGCAATGGCAGCTACAGTGGAATCATGGCATAAAGATACACATTTCACCAGTCCCAATTGGGCAGGAATGATCCTGATTAATACTCAATTGTCCCAGTTTTTCAGCTACTTTTAAAATGTCCCAGTTTTTTCCTCCTCCTTCCACTTTCACCCTTTGGCATCTCCTAAGCTTACTTCAATTGCTGCAAAATACAGGAGTAGTTTGTATTCGATTAACTTAGCAAGGGGAAGAGGAGGGGCATAATTTCCCTTCCCCAGCATGTTCAGGCAAAAGCAAACTGCTGCAGCCTCTCCTACCCTGTTTGTTCTCCTTTATTAGTAACTTGTGCCATAAACGGCCAACCGACTTACCCGGGCAGGCCGAGTTGCTGCTGGGGGTCTGCACCGCCTTTCTTCCTCTGGCGGGCCTGGCTGCGCCCCAGCATGCCTTGCTTGGCCGGGTAGGCCCATGATTGGCTGGCTGGGATAGGAAGGGGAGGGACTTCCACCTCCCGATGGGACACTCTAGGATGCGGGAGGTCCCCCTCGCTGGTTGCCCTGGTCCTCCAGGCAGTCGATTGGTCGGCTGGCCTGGGGGCGGGGCTCACTCCCTCCTGGCTCCTCCTCCTTTCAGGCCTATATTAGGCCATGTGGCGTTCTGCCACGGTGCCATTATAGCTTGGTTCTCCCACCCTCGGGTTTGTGTTTTTTTTTCCTGTCACAACTGCTGGGGAGGTAGCATAGGTGGTTTCCAGGGTTGCGTAGCACTGGATTGGGAGTCCTTTGGGACCCGAGTGTACTGAGGGCATGCACTGTGGCCATTTTGGGGGCCACATCATGGTAGCACCTCCTGATGACTAGGGGCTTGACTGTGAACATGCGATCGGCTGGTTGCATGACTGCGAGATGGCATTTTCTTAGCCCCTAGATCATCCCGTAGCCTGGCCATGACCAGGCATTTCAGTTCATTAAACACCCGAGGGGTTGTTCAGTTTTCCAGATCCTGACTTCATGCTTTGGGCCAACCCTACCTTGTTTGCTGTTTGTTTAATAAAATTGTGGCCTTTCCTCCATGTACAGATCTTGGTTTTATTTGGCGGCGCCCCTCCAAGGCATCTTGACCATATTCTATGTGGTCCTGCTTTCATTTGTAAAATATGTAAAAATCTATTCATCTGGGACTATAAAAATCCTAAAATCACTCCTAATGAGGTCTCCAGTGTAGGCCAAGGTGCCAGTTGGGCTTTATAGCCTGAGGCTGCAGACTTTTTGGCTGTAAAATTAGGCCAATGTGGGGATTCATAATGTCTTGACCTTGTACAGAGTGATTCTTAGACTTGCTGTTTCCTATGTTGGTAGTGAAAAACCATCTCTGGAGCAGTTCAGGGCCTGATCGGCTAGTTTTCTCTCAACATGGAAATAGCTTTCTTTGACAATCCATCACTTCCAGTATATGCCACTCCTGAAAATACTCCTTACACTGGCATAACAAACAATGCCAACATAGTGCAACACCAGGCTACAAAATTCTATCCTGAATGGATGTAAGTGCAGCATCTCCAGTCTGGATGAAGGAATAGGCCACTTCATCCTTTTCCTTTTGCTAAGCTCCTGATCCAGTTCTGTTAATGGATCCTTTTTCTGCAATATCATTGGCAGACATGGATGGTTCAGCTTGAATCTCTACTCTAAGGTTCTGATCCTGACTGCCCCTGTACTAACTGCAGAGTAAAAGAGGTGAGGTAAAGGGGGGAAGGAGAGCATATTTATTTATTTAATTAATTTATATTCTGCCTTTCTCCCAGTGTGGGACCTGCAGTGACTCCCAAGATAATATAATAATAATTTTATTATAATTTTGCAATAATTTAATTCTATTTTAGGGTATCAGTTTTGTATGCTTTGAACTGTTTGCTGTTGTAGTTGTGTACCTTCAAGTTGTTTCTGACTTATGACGATCCTAAGGTGAACCAATTTCTTGACAAGATTTGTTCAGAGGAGGTTTGCCATTGCCTTCCCCTGAGGCTGAGAGAGTGTGACTTGCCCAAGGTCACCCAGTGGTTTTTCTGGCCAAGCTGGGTAATAAAACCCTGGTCTCCAGAGTGACAGTTCAACACTCAAACTACTACACCATGCTGGCTGTACTTTTAACTGCACTGTTCTTTTAATATTGTGAGCTGCTCTGGGTCCCAGTTTTGGAAAAAGAGTGGGATGATGATGGTGATGATGTCCCCATTTCTTCATAGTCTAAAGGGTGAGGTGTGCTTAGTGAAGTCTGCTTATACAATGTAATGAATTAGACAGTACAAAGCACTACAGGTATGGGTTCAGTATTGGAAAAAATATGATATGTCTGCCTGTTTGATGTTATTTGACTTACTTAATGGCACTTTAAAAAAAAAACCTTCAAAATCCTCTGGCTCTTCCTGCTTTTGGCTGCCTGAGGCAATGACTCTATATCACATCAGTGGGAAAGGGTGAATAAGTTGGGTAATGATCTCTCATACAGCATGAGAGCTGTAACTTGCTGCAGCCAACGGAAGCATGGGAAGCTAATTATGTGAACACTGTGCTTGGTGAATTGCGCAGCACTATTCTTCAGGCAGGAGTTAAGGCGAGAGGAAACTGGAAAATGATATCAGGAAAATTAAAGAGGCTGCACACCTGTTGAGAGAGTCAAAGTAGGTCTCAGTGCAATGAAGGGAACTTCAAAAATGACCTGAATTATTGGTTCATTAAGTACAGTCATAAGAGTAGAGTCATACGACCTCTCCAAGGTCACCTTAGACTTCAGTCTAGTCCACTATCTCCTCACCTAATCTGTTCAGTTTGTGAGCTCCGGATGAAGGCAAAAACTTTTGGCTAGCCCTGTGTCTTGTCTCCAGAAAGTAATACTGTACTGTATTCAGAGCTACATGGAGTTATATTGGCAAAACCTTGCTCAGAGTAATTAAATTAGCTACACACTTATTTAGGTTTACAATGGCCTGGAATCCAGTGATTCCAGTTATCTGATAGAAGAAATTATCATTCTTTAACAGGCACAGCTCTTTCCCCTCCTGGGAAAAGCCACACTTGGGAAATGCAGTTTAAAAACTACAGGCTTTGGTCAAGAGGATGGAGGCTGCTGCCAGAATGCAGAATTAATGCAGTTTGACATCGCTTTATCTGGCTTGGCTGCAGCCTATGGAATCTCAGGATTTTGTAAATTCAAGAATTTCAAAGGTTAGTATCATTGTAATCATGCAGGGTTACAGTTGGGACTTTTGAGTTGCTACTGTTACTGAAAAAAACAAAATAAAGAAGCCAGTGGTTATTATGTTTAATGGGGACAACCCTCTCCAAGCAGGGTTCTTGACATTTATCAAGGGACATTTCACACTATCCAGTCTTAAAGCTATGGTTTCTCTTTAATTGAAATTGTTGCCATGGCAGCTACAGTGGAATGATGGCATGAGAACGTTATGTTCCAGCTGTCCTGATTTGGCACCAGAGCTCTGTGACAGAGAAGGCTAAATATCTCACAAAACTACAAATCCCAGAATTCCATAGCACTGAGTCATGGCAATTGAAACAATGTCAAACTGCATTAATTCTGCAGTGTAGATGCAGCTTCAATCTGGAGTAGGAAGAAAAAACTAGCAAATCGAACTGTTTCACTCTTTATAATTAATTCTTGCAAAATCTCAAAGAACAAGAGTTTGGTAAATTCTTCAAAATAGCACTACATTCTGGACAAAAATAAACAAAATGATTTTCCCCCACCCATCTCCACTAGCTCACTTCAAAAGGCACTGCAGCACTAGCTTGAAGAGAACCATGGAGCTGTTAAAGATGCAAAACATGTCAGAGAAAGAGGTGATAATCATAATTCAAATATGGCTGGCTACCCAAGAACTCTGATTATTAAGAGCTGAGCTTGCAAAACACTCTTTTCTAATAGGCAAATCTGTCCATTTCACTATCTAATTTAATTTAATTAATAAATAATAATTTGTTTTATTTATATACCGCTATTCCAAAGATCATAGCGGTGAACAGCAAGTAAGCTAATTAGCAAGTAATCTCTTCATGGTTTTTTTTTAAAAAAATCATGTTCTTTCAATATCTCCCAGGAAGAAATATGGAAATGTGGGTAAACATATTTTTTTAAAAAGCCAATCAAATTAAATTATCTTTCCTGCTTTGAAATAAAGATATTAGGGAAGCCCTCTGTGTTTCGAAAGAACTGCAGTGCCACTTGGACCAGAGTTAATGCTCAGCAGGGTGGCATAATAACTCACCCAGAGTTTTCCCGTTACCAGCTAGTAGGGTGGAGCCAACTTTTGTGTGCATGGGTTGCTGGAATCATTTTCTAGCATAGACTTTAAATGCATATTGATCTTACTAATCATAAACAACCTTTTACTTTCTCTGATTTGGATAAGCTATTGGCAAGTAGTTGGGATAAATCAGAGACCACTATCTTTTCTTTGGCAATGCTATTGTAGAACTTCCTGGCTGGATTTAATGCCTTTCAGCACTTTGAAGTGTCAAAAACATCTACCAGTTGGAGTGGAAATATGAGTTTACTTTTTCTTTAAAAAAAATCCAAATCCAGAGCTTATTTTCCTTGCTTCAGGCCCATGATGCTGCTAGCACTATTTACACCAAAGTTTAAAAAAAGAAGAGGATAAAAATGGTAACATTTACTCTCAATATTTTACTGTAAAGTAAAAATGGACTGGGGAGTGTCCATGATATTTATAAAATAAATGAACAATGATAGTTACACCCTGGAGGGGCAAAGGAATGAAATATTATACACTGTTCCCCAGTGTACTAATCCTTGATATAAGATATTTTGTTGTTGGTGGAGTGTTGGCTAGTAGTGTGAAACACAACTTCTTCAGTAGAAAAAAGACATGTGTTGCTATCACACTTTTTTTAAAGAGAAACAGAATTGGAAAGCCCCCCCTGGTATACACTTGAACACAGGACAGACAGGGCGTATAGTCAAAACTAAAATTTCAAATGTAATCATCATCGTCAGTTATATTTTTATCTGCATTTGCACTATGCACTTAGAATTTCCTATAATATAATCATAGAACAGTTCAGTCCTCTTCTATGTGTGTAGAGTTACCTTATAAATTTGGCTTTGTTAATTCTGATACCCTGATTTAATTTGTCATACATTCCAGGATTTATTAATGCTGTTGTTAACTGTCTCATTTTTAAAAAAATGACGGATGGTATATAAATATTTTACTCATTTTTACCATTCCTATTTATCCCTTTGTTAGCCTTCTTCCTCCAGCTTCCAGTCAGGATCATGGCCTAGTGGGAGAAGGAAAATACTTGCTGCCCCTCAAGTTTAGAATTTATAATTGTAATTCAGAGTTTAGAATGTGCAATTAATTCCTTTCCTCAGTAACAAAGATATAACTAGATTACATTACAATAAGAAATAAGTAACTGCAACTTTTCATTATTTTTGCCCTTGGAGGGGTATGACCTATCCACTTAATGATGTGGAGGAGGACTATCACAGGGTTTGGATGATGACTGACTCAAATATTACTTCAAGAAGTCTCTTACTACCTATTTATTCTTTCTTTGAACACAGTCAATCTTCATGTCAGTCATAGAACATTTAAAGATTGCTCTAAAATAATTGGATGGTTCATTATGTAGCTTTTACCATTTTCCCCATGAAAAGTATATATGATGTTTACATGATGGTTACAAACCTGTCAATTATTTAAAGGAAATGAATCACTGGGAAAGAAAAAAGTGCGGTATGTGGGGCGGGGGGGGAAGGAAAGGGGGGGGGGGAATAAAAAAATCATTTTTAGTACTAAAGAAAGTTTTTGATACTTATTTGATGGCAGTGTAGATAACATGCAGTTAATAGTTACTAATGAATCAATTTATTTTATGTATTTATGTTGCATCTTATCTTTGGGAGGCAATGAGATGCAAAATTCATTCAAAATCTGGAAGGAGGTTTTCTCTTTCCTACTTCGAAACTGGACTAAATTTGAGCAGCTACCCCAAAGGCAGCAGTGTTGAAAAATGTTTTTTTTTCTTTAATGGAAATGTTGGCATATCTCTAGCAGAGTAAGCAGTTGAATAAAAAATGGTCAAGATAGGATTGTGTAAATTTATTGATATAGTCATTAATATATACATACATACATTTTTTTTCATTTGTTACATATGATGTTTTAATTTCTGTGGTATACTTTGAGCAATCATGGTTGATGCTAAACCATGCATGAAAATATTATGTCACATGAATAATAATGACGTAATCAGGAGCCACTCCTTGTCATATCACCAGGTCCCCTATGACAGTAATCTCATGTTTTGGCCCTGAAATCTCAGGTCTTGGGATAGTCCTTACAACTGTATATAATCACAAAGTTCCAATGTCAAACATACCTAATGCAGGGCAATATTTTATTTCTTTTCCTACCTCCCCATTTGCTCACTTGTTTACTGATTCCCTTCCTCTGAAACCAATAAAGGGTTCCTCTGAAACCAATAAAGGGAATTAATATCATATGATTTCATATTAAGTCTGTTTACTTTGAAATATGTCTAATGGGGGTCTGATGGGAAGGGATCTTTGAAACTGAGATAAAATAGTTGGTAGCATAATCTTTTGTACACTAAAAGGAGCTTATCTCATCACTTGTTAAACTGTCTTACTTCTAACTGTCTTAATTGGGTGGCATCCTGATGTTATCAGATGGATTTGGTTTCCTAATCTGCCAGCTGGGTTCATCCCAGGTCCATCCCCGCTTCCAGAAAGGCTCTGGCGGCCATTTTCTTAAATCAGAAAACTCCTGGATCCAAAAAGAGCTGGGAAGAGCCCTCCTGGAAGTGGGGATGCACCCGGGCAGCAGATTAGGAGGCCAGATCCATCTGATAACACCAGGATGCCGTCCGATTTAAGGTTTAAACCGTCTAGAGGTAAACCAGTTTTACAAGCAATGTGATAAGCTCCAAGGTCTACTTCATCAAATGCAGTATCGTATCGTTCCAACTTCTTTCTCTCCGTCTCAAAGGTGCTACAAGATCCCTTGGCACACTGATCCAGACTAACACAGCTAATGTATGTCTTTGGGTTTCATAGGTGTATCTGTCTATCTTAATCTAATAGTGTTTGCTGGGTATCAGATTTTAGAAATTTACAAGGCAGAGATTAGTAAAAGTTCTTTGGAAGTATTTTTCAACAATTTGTGGAAAATCTTTCAACTCTACCCCCTGCTCCTCCACCATTCTTTGTGTGTGTGTGTGTGTGTGTGTGTGTGTGTGAATGAATGTGGCATATTGTGTAGATTCACAACTCCTGGTGACCCTGTGGATGAGACACCTCCAAGACCCCCTGTCCTCCTCTGCTCCAGGTCCTCCAGGCTCAATCCTGTGGCCTCTCTGATTGAATCCAACCATCCGACATGTGATCTTCCTCGCTATTGCCCTCTACCTTTCTAGCATAATCTTCTCTAGTGATTCATGTCATCTCATGATTATGACCCCTAATGACCATGGGATCCCAATGGAAGCCAAGGGCATATCAGATGGATTTTAAAAGAATAGAAAGTCTTAGATTTTCTTCTAGTTCTTTCCAATTTTATTTTGGAGATACTGATTTTGTTTATCTCAGAATATTTTCTCTCAGTACAGTCAGAGACTTTTTATTGTAGCTTCCCAGTTTGGGTTATTATAACTCAGTATAAAATTAGAAACAACAGGAACAAAAGCAAAGACTTTTCAGTCTGGATGTGCCTCAAGGTTACCTACTTTTTTCTGTAAAATAAGGCAAGAAACACACAATTAAGGTAATTATCAGCTGTGTCTAGTGGAAATACTGTGCAGAAATCCCTGATGTGGTTTCAGCTTGTAGCCCTACATGTTCTGTTGTTGTCTTTGTTATTGTTGTTATCTCTGCTGATCAGCTTGGTATTTTTTCCACTGAAGGTAATGTTTTTGGGCTTCATATGTTTATCAAATATTTCTGAAATGTACTCAGTAAATTATCAGACAGGTTTTGGAACCAGGCTACCAGATATTTGTGAAATAAGCTCATGTGTCTGGGTTAGAGGGTACTGTTATAAACAGGCTTATTATTACACCCTCTTGAACCTCATGTATAAAGTCCTGGCTGCTTTGGTTGATAGGCTAGTATTCCTGGCAATACAGCTACAGCTTTTTCCTAGTACTCCTAGTTATCAGTGAAACACAGCTTGGGAGTTATTTTCCCAAGCCATTTTTATAAAGTGTGTGTGGGTAGGAGGAGGTTTACAGAATGTTTAACTAGAAAAAGATAGTCCAGTTTTAAATGAGCTGGTTTTTCTCTGCCAAAATTCCTTCAGATTATTTTGCTCATCTCTAAACATTCCCATGCAAGTTCCAGTGAAGATCACTTGACGTGAGACAGGCTGGTGTAAGTCAATTTGTTTCTGAAGGACTATCACTTTGTTATGGGAGATTACTCCAAGAATCTCCAAGTGCAATATGCTCCTGGCAGCCCAATTTATGGTTACACTAAGAAATTTACTATACAGTATTGTTGATTCAGACCAAAATTCAGTATCCATTTCTAATTAACCAATATCTTCTATTCACTCAAGGTCACACTATTGTTCTACTGTGCAAATTAAGTACAGTAATTGATTCTCATATATATATATATATATATATATATATATATATATATATATATATATGAGTGGAGATGATGGTTAACATTTTTCCTTAAGGAACTGGAACCTGTCAGTTCTCTTCATTTACACAACTTTTTCATCTTAACATCCAATGGGATAGCATGATCTTTTCCTACCTCAGCTGTGCTGCATTAAATCATATATTTTTTACTCTTAAACCAGTTGGTTTGATTTATTTCTGTTTAATGCTACTGTTGATTCTTTCTAGTTTTAATAATATGTTTTCAGACATTATCTTGCCAACTGTCTAGATGGAATGCAGACATTGACAATGAACAATTTTGTAGTTCTTTTTTAAATGCACCTCCTGTTAAGTGTTGATTGTGGAATGTGTGATGGCTATATTTTTCCTCATTCTCAGGAAAAACAGTGGACATTCTTATATGTCTTATACTTTGCCAGCCTGTTATGGAGCTATCCAATGTAATCTACTTACTTATTGTTTTATTTATTTACAGTCAGCCTTCACGTTATTTCTTGGAATCTTTCGGTCCTCCAGTATGTCTCTGTTGTAAGTTGACAATAGAGTTACGCTGGAAGACCTAGAGGTTCCTAGGGAAGTGTTCCCTCAGGGTTTTTTTAAAGTGTTTATTTATTTGTGCTTTTCCCACTTCCATGGGGGTCTTCTGTCCATAGCCCCAGTGAATGTGGAAGGCCCACAGTATTTCTTTTGTATGCTTCCTTTCTCCCAAAGTCAGATTCCCAAAAATAATTTTTACGTACTCCCCCATCCCCCTGAAAATAACAAGAAGACATTTCTGTTTTTTATAGTGGACTCCTGAACCTAGATTCTCTATCTGGAGATATTTATTCTTTATTTAAGACATATATCCATCTGCAATGTCACACTAGCAGAGATTTGCTGTCATAATGGAACTCCTGACTGCAGCTTACCCTGTTGTTGAAAAAATGGCTCCAAAAGGCTTTATAGTTCTCTAGACCAGTTTTTCTGGGTGTTTAGGGAAAGGGGAAGATCATCCACTCCTGGTTCCACTGAGAAGAAAAATTGCTACCAAGAGAACCACCCCCTTAGATTTGGCCCTATTTTTCTAGCAAGAATCTGACCTGTATTTATGGTCATTATTTACAATACAATCTTGTGAATGTTTACTTGGTAAGAAGCAAATACCAGCATGTTTAATGGAGATTAATTCCAGGTAGCTATGTTTTGTCTTGCAACCAAATAATAATATACAGTCAGCTCTCCACATCCATGGATTCTTTGTCCATTGAACCAGCAGTCCATAGCTTGAAAATACTCAAAAAGTATAAATTCCAAAAAGCAAACTTTGATTTTGCCATTTTATATAAAGGATGCCCTTTTACTACACCATTGAATTTAAGGGGACTCGAGCATCCATGGATTTTGGTATTCATGGCAGGTTCTGGAACCAAACCCCAGTAGATACCAAGAGCCCACTATACAGGATTGCACTGTAAGGATGCTTCCAAATAAGGCTTTTTATCATGCAATCATAGAATCTGCTTCATGAAAATTTGTAGATGGGCTCCCATTTGCTACTTATCTTTCCTTCTGCTTGCAGTGTGCAAGTAGTTTTCCCATCACTTCAGGGCTTGACAGATGGGCCCTGGATCATTGCTGCAGCAACTGCATGCTGCAGCAATGATCTGCTCCCTTTTGGGAGCAAAAAGAAGCTGCTGAAAGCAGCTTCCTGGAAGGGGTGTGATTATGGTGCTCACACACTATGATGACACCCCTTTTGCAGAGCACCATTTGGGTACTCTGACACCCGTGTATCATCATGATGTACTCCGTGTGAATGAGAACGTGCCAAGATGGTGCATGGGCGGCAAAAGTAGGGCTAGACATGTGTGGTCACCCAGCCCTGTCTAGCCCTACTTTTGGTCCCAGGCCGGCACAAAGTGCCGGTCTGTTTAGGGACTTGCTTTCTCTTTTCTCCTACCACACAACATCTGTTGGGTGTAAAAGATGGAAGAGTTATACAATGCCTTTTGATTAGCAAGAGGTATGTGGCAGCACATCCTCAGTCATGTTCATACCTCATCCCGAAGTAGGTGTTCCTCTCCTCTCCTTTCCTCTCCTGTCTTCTCCTAAATCTCAGAATTTTAGTGAAAAGCTTCATCAAGATGCTTTTCCTGAGGAATAAGAACCAGACCAGTATCATAAAATTAGGCTTGTATATGCCTAGCCAAGGTACTGCTAGCTTTCCAGATTTTTGTGAGTCTACCTATATGCACGATAGGCCTATCTATATGCATGATAGGATCCCTATAGGTTGGAAACAACTTGAGGGCACACAAAAACATCATCATCATCAACGTTTATATATAAACCAGTCTAAAGGCCAAAGATGTGAAGCAATTTATCTGCAACTTCCCTAGAGCCAAAATGATAACCATGCAGCCCTCTAAATTATGTTAGACTGCAGTTCCTAGAATTTTTTTACCATTGGTGAGGTCTGCTTGACTATATGATTCCTAATCTTGACCTAGAAAAGGGCTGGGCAATGTCTGGCCCATGGAGCCACAGGGCTGTTTTGTGTCACCAGGATCTTCAGGAGGGAGTGTTTAAAAATAGTCCTTTCCATTTTTTGTTTTGCCTAATAATGCCACCAAATGCCCTGGATAGATGTTGGGCATTTTCATCATGTTTTAAGGCTCCATTTTAGGTCCTGAACAGACTTTTCTTTTTAGAAACAGGAAATGAATGGGGGGGGGGGGAGAGACATGGTAAAAATGCTCCCCTGCCCATTAAGGGGTATTTGCTTTGAGTGTTTTCCAGAGGGAAAGTATGGCCCACCAAGGTTTTGGGAGGGGGGTTCAACTTCAACCAGCCCCAGGCTGCCATGGCTGCCCACTTTTGTCCTAGACAGTAGGCTTCATCCAAAATTCATCAGATTAAGAAACTCATCTGATGCCCCATTACATCCAACAGGAGACAGATAATAATATTAAACACAATGTAACAAACACAGACACACTCATAATTGCCACCTCTTTATAATATCCAAATCATGTACTTAATTTTTTTCTAACAGCAAATATAACTTTGAGTAGGTGAGTAGCCAATATTATCATTGTGCTTGTGTGCATGTGTGTGTGTGTGTGGGGGGGGGGTTGCTCTATAGTGACTCCATAAATTTCATAGGGCCTTCTTAGTCAAGGAACACTTAGAGGTGGCTTTGCCAGTTTCTTCTTCTGAAATGTAGACTACAGCAACTGGCATTTTCTGGTGGTCTCCTATCCAAGCATCTATGTCTCCTATCCTATCCTACTTAGCTTCCAATATCAGATGAGATCTTTTGTTTTTGTTGTTGTGTGCCTTCAAGTCATTTTGGATTGATGGCAACTCTAAGATCAACCTATCACAGAGTTTTCTCCAGAGAGGGTTCACCATTGTCATCCTCTGAGGCTTAAAGAGTGTGACTTGTTTGGAAAATGGACTCGTGGCTGTAACTGTTCTCTCACAAATGGAAGACAGAAGTTTGAGGGAAATGGCGATGAAACTTAAACATATTCTTTAGTGCATTCCAGAGTTCCATGGATTTTATACAGTCATTCTGTATAGATTTTCTTTTTTTTAACTTTGAATCTCTCTGAGGCTTCACATCAAACATATTCATGTTGGCCTTCTGATGACCCCGAATAGGTCAGCCCTGGTGATGCATATTGAATAGCGTGATTATAGAAGGTACAACCAGGCTAATAAGGTACAGTGTATGGAACTCTCTGGGAGCTTTGAAGTACATCTTTCAATTTTCTATCTTGCCTTTTAAAAAAAAAGGAAAGGAAAGAATTGGTGCCAGAAGCACTTTCACCATCTTATTAACACAGCCATGTTGTTTGAAACTGACAAGAATTTTACCTGACTTGTTTCTCATGCTTCTGCTCTTTTAGTCTCTCAGAGTTACAAATGCCGGAGACACTCCTACAAATTACTGTGCTGGGTTTTTTTTAACCAAAAAAACACTCAAATCCTTAATCATGTCATCTTTCAGCTTTTAAACGTGCTGTCAAATGACAGAGTCGAAAATATGGGCCTGCTGCAGTTATTTCATATTAATGCTCCAAGTTCAAACAAAGTGTCAAGATGACGAAGTACAAGGGATTTTTGGAATGCTTTAATGTTGCCTCATTTCAAATCACTTCATAAGAAGCGCAGTAATGAGCTCAATAAATTCTCCTGCAAAAAAAGAAAAAAAAAAAAAGAAAAAAACACTTGCTACCAAAAAAAAAAAAAAAAAAAGGTAGGTTGCTTATTTTATAATTAGCCCTCTGGGCTTGAGGGAAGGAGCCTTATTTCCTGTTTGAAATCCACTTTGTTAGCACTGTGATGTGGAGATGGCTAAATGAGTATGAAATATTGTAATTAAGTACATCAGAAGCTGTTTATCTTATCAGCAGTGTTTTTCTGCAAAGGCTGCTTCATTGAATCTCTGTGTGTGTGTGTCTGGCTTGACAAATCTAACAGACATAGCTTTTGCTGAACATGGTGGGGGGGGGTGAAATGGAAAAGGTAAACAACAAAACAAATGTGCTATCTAGCCTTACCTTTCCTTTCTGGAGGTTTTCTTTTCATGTTTGCTCAAGAGTGTGTATTCATGACACAAATGCAGTATAGGAGAATGCCATTCAGGCTGATGAAAGAATATGATACACGTAGGCATTGGGCTTTGCCCAGATAAACCACTCCTGGTTGTTGTGTTGAGAAGTGTTTTCTTGTTCATGAGAGGTGGCAGCTGTAATAGTGTAGTGCAGTTACAGCTTAGTGCGGTTGCAGTGGTTTGGTTTGTCCATTCTCACTAGTGGCGAATCACTTCTTGCTTCCTATGACAATACCACACTACACTGTTATCGCGTTATTACTCCACTTATACTGCTACAGCTGCTTTCTATGGAATCCTTGGATTTGCAGTTTAGAATTTAGAATTCTCAGCCAGAGAGCTCTTAGGCCTCACAAAACTACAAACCCCAGAATTCCACAGGAGGCAGCCATTGCAGTAAAAATGGAATAATAGTGCTATGACAGTGTAATGCAGTATTGTCATAGGAAGAAGTGACTTGCCACTACTGGGAATGGGCAAATCAAACCAGTGATTGCAACAGTTATTGGATAAATCATGGCACCCTTTGTTCTTATTCTTCGTCAATTTAATGTCATTTTGTATGTTTAGGTAGGAGGTCTTAGGCAGTGTCTGCACTGGCTAGGATACTGCAGGGGCAGCTCAAAGTGTCTTGGCCCTTAGACATGCCCCAGTTACCTGCTTCTTCATTTCCATGCTACCGCAACTATCTGCACCGGTGTCCTGCTAATGCCCAGTGCATCTGCTGCTGCTGTAGGTTACTCACCTCTGAGGTCAGAATGAAGCACCCAGTGGTTGGGTGCCTCATTCTGACCTTAAAAGAAGTGAATTGAAGCCTCAGTGGATATGCTGGGTTACTCAGCAGGATGCTGCTTACAACTGAGATTTGGGACATGTGTCATGGAAACAAGACAAATGCCAGAATGGAGGTGGGAGGCACAGGCCTTTTGGCCTGTGTAGACAGGGTCTTATCCTAGGAGAAGGAGACATAAACAAGTCCTATTGAAAGCTACAGGAATGAATCATGTTTAGTCATCTTTGCTGTGTCTGTCACCAATAATAAGGTATAAAAGAAATATGATAAGATATAAAAAGCCGGAGTGTGTCCAGAATACTGTGACCCAAATGGTGAAAGGTCTGGAAACTATGCCCTTAGGGGAGCGACTTAAGGAAATCAGTTATTGTGAAATAATGTGTAATGTTTATAATCATGTTATACACAGCCGGCAAGGTGTAGTGGTTAGGATTTTGGACTAGGGCTCTAAAGACCAGAGTTTGAATCCTCACTTGGCCATGGAACCCACTAGGTCACTTTGGGCAAGGCTCTCAGCCTCAGAAAAGGCTCTTCTGAAGAAATCTTGCCAGGGATATCCTGTCATAGGTTTGCTTTAGAGTCACCATAAGTCAGAAATGACTTGAAAGATTGCAACAACCACCACAACCACCACAACACACACAAACCTGTTGTATTTAGTAAGCTGAGTTTTTTTCTTTTTTCCTGAATTCACACATAGATTCAGAGGTAGCTCTATTTAAAATATTAGTTTTTTTCTGTTCTTAGTTTTATCTGTTCTTCCTCATTAACAACTTCTACACTTGACCATATCTTTTCAATCACACCTTCATGTTGCTCAGCCTCATGCTTTGCAAATTCACGGGGATGTCCCTCTTTTCTTCTGTGAAATGTTTGATGGTGACCCCCACCCCCAAGCAATTTGTGTAGCCTTTTTTCTGAAGCACACACCGAATTTCAGGAAGCTTCAAGCAAAACAGATTTAAAAGTATAAGCAATCTGTTGTACTCTTATAAAGATGCTAGCATATAACACTGGAAATTTTCAGCATGTTTTCCAATTGATCTCAGATTTATTGGCTATAATATTCTAGAATAATTTCAGTCTTTAAACTGTTGCTTCTGTGATTTATTGTACAGAACATGCAAAGATAATCTCTCCTCCTGCCCCCACCCCCATAATATGAAGTAGAGTTTGCCATAAGTTAAAGGTTTAACCCTGTTAAATGCAATGATTTGCTTGCCACAATTATCAATAAGTTGTGCCTTGGAAGAAAATGGAAAGTGCCATAATGTGATTGGAGCCAAAGACCATTAAGCAATGCAGGAGGACACTGAAAAGAAAACATTGACTGGGGATCCAGGTAGTTTGAGAATTGTCTCATGAATGAGCTTTGATGATACTCTTTATAATGATGAAAATAATCACTAGTCATAAAATTACTCCATCATTGTTAAAAAAATATCCATCCACAATACTTTTGAGATGTCTCTGAACTGCTGTAAATCATAGTCAGTTTTAAGTTGTGTTATGCACTATACAGTTTATTGCTTATACATTTACTAGCTATTAGTTTAATCAATGGACACACTCTGATCTGGTAAGGATTGAAAAGGAGGCTCTGTGGTTGTTGCTTTGGGTATGGGGAATGCTTTATTGACCCAAGTGACTAGGAAACTTTCAGACTACTTTTTTTGCAACTTATCTCACAAACATAAGAAGAGTGATGCTGGGTCAGACCAAGGGCCTATCTAGTCCAACATTATGTTCCCCTAGTGGACCATTAGTGGCTTTTGGAAAGCACAGTAGAACAACAGGAGTGAAATGGCTAATTTTGGGTGTTGAAGAAGCAATTGCCCTCATGTATTCTCCCCTTTTCATCCTGCTACTAAACAGCTGAACATGACATATATGTCTGTCACAGAAATCCTGTGTGTTAGGTTGGTAAAGAATTGGTCCAGGATCACCCAGCAACTTTCATGTCTAGGTAAGCTTCATAGTTAAGACATGGATAGGATCTCCTTGGAATCCAAAACTCTACCCACATTGTGACTTGCTGATGACTGTTGTATTCAGAGCCTGAAAGTAACTAGTTTCACATAACAGGTTATTTATAATGTGTTGATTCCACCAATACTGAAATTATAACAGATTATTTGTAATGTGTTGATTCCACCAATACTGAAATTATAGCTAAGGGTGCATCTGTACTGTAAAACTAATGCAGTTTGACACTTTAAGTGCTGTAGTTCCATCCTAAAGAATACTGCGGTTTGTAGTTTTACAAGATCTTTAGCCTCCTCTGCCAAAGAATGTATAAATCCCAGGATTCTGTAGGATGGACCATGGCAGTTAACATAGTGTCATTGTCTTTACAGTGTAGATACACCCTACATTCCTTTGTGATTGTAGCTCAGCTAGGGATACTGTTAATTGTTTTGTCATGTAATTGTAACTTTAAAAATCATTTTTATTGCTATGGAGGTGTTGCTTCAGTAATTGGGGAGAAGGAATACCACCATGGTCAGATTCTGGCTTCTCTGTTGTGCCTTGTCCTTTGTTCTGGATTCTGAACAAGAGAAAGGTTTGCTTTGTACCACGTGCTTAAGTAGTTAAAAGTCCTTCTGGGAAAGTAGCTGAAGTTACTAAACAGTAAGAATGACTGTTTCTGTTGTGCTTTTGTTGGATAGCTGCAACTAACTACTTTACAAAGAAACTTTCCAAGATCTGCTTGTTATTTATAGCTTGCTTATGGCTCTTGTTCATGTGGCTACAAAAATATGCTCCTTGGCCATGGAAAATCCTCTGTGCACTATAGCTATGTTTCAGAGTAACTCGGGACAGATGGGTGGGAAGTGCCGTCATGGGGCCAATTCTAGGGCTCGGGAGCGCACAGCAACTGCACGATCCCAAGCCCTAGTATGTGCTGACAGTGCCATTATTGTGTGGCACCACCTACACAGGGGTCATGTCCATGATGCAAACATGGCACTGCATCCACATGTTGCGGTGCCGCTCTTGTGTCACTGATGTGCCACAGTGTGCCTATGGCACACTTGTGACATCTGCGTGGCATCCCAAGAAGAACCCTCAGGAGCAGAAACGGGCGCCTCCAGCGCACCCTTTTTGGGCGGTCTGTCGAGCCCTTCACAGATCTTATTTTTTCTTTGCTAACTGAGATTTTTCTTTCCCATGGTACTTGTGGAGAATTGGCTGGGCAGCCCTGAACATAAAACAGGAAAGAGATATTGGGAGAGATCTTTTTAGTCTTCCATTGTCTTCTTGACTTCTTGATATGGATGTGCAACATGTTTTAGATGCTGCAGGTAGAAGAGTAATGGAAAGATATATTACACAGCAGAATCACATTTGGATGCAGAGATGCAAAGTCATCTAGTCTCATGGCATCACACACAACACAGTGTTTAACACACTGTCTTCAATTCAGAGGCATTTTCTGATAAGAGCCTTGAACAGTCTTTTGACTGGTTCAGCAAAATCCCTGTAATCAATAACTCAGTAGTGCCTTCTGTGAACAAGCACCTTTTGAAGATGTCCAAATCACCATTACTCAAGCCCCTTTCCATTACTGCAAAGCTCTGTAGCCTCTTATGTGGTCCAAAGCCTTGACATTTTTGCTGAAAAAGTGTCATTAAAATCAATGGAGTCCTTTATGGAGAAAGGGGCTGGTCACCATGAATAATGGCAGTACATAGAATGGATTCACCTGTATTTCACCTGCGGGGTGAACTAACCAGGTACAAGGCATATGTTAAACCTGTCAGTCTTTTTATTCTTAAGTGTTGGTGTTAAACCCTAGACAAAAGGCCTTGTGGACCTTTAGCAGACAGATTGAAATAAACAGTGTCTGAAAAGAAAGAGAAACACATAGAGAAAGAGAGAATATCCCACTAGTCTGAGTTTCAGATATGCATAGATATATTACTGAGGTATGAAGGCATGAGTGCTTGCCAAGTATGTTAATAACAATGGTTCACCCTTCTCCACTGGCCCCTTGGGTACTTCTGTATAATATATGCATTGGCTTTGCAATTGGTTCATTGCTAGAAATGATACTTGAATCAACTTGCAGAGATTGTTGGGGAAGAGTGTTGGACATTGAGAAAAATGCCACAGAAAGCAATCCACAAGACCCTAATCTCCAAAACCATGATGCTAGGGGTCATGATTCATCCTTTTCATATCTGAGGGCAACAATTTTATAAAATGAACTCACATTACAAAAGCACTCTAAGTGTAGATGGAGCATTATTTTCCTAAAAGTCTTCTTTGTCATTTTTGTAGATAATAGCTGATATATTTTAATAAAACAACCCCTACCCCTTGAATATATTTACACACGTGCCCTGATTTTTCATACATTATAGGACAACAATGTGACATGGTATGAATAGTCACTGTAGACAGAAAAGGAACCATTTCAGCTTTGGCTTGATCCTAAAGCAATATATTTTGTATCCAAAAGTATGTCCCATCATCATGACAAGCACTTTTTGCCACAGACTGTTCTTATTTAGATTTATCTAGTGACCGTGCAGTGCTCCCAGGTTTTTTCCTCCCTCTCTCTAGGATGCATTTGACAGCAAGGATCTAATTGTTCTATTGAATTAGTCTAGCCATCTTCAAGCAAAACTGGTTTTCCTTCTTTGAATTTGGCAGAGGAATACATTTGTTTAGATTCCAAGTCTGTCCACATTCCAAGGGCAGATCTGCCACTTTCTCTTAGCAACAGTGGGGCTGATTCTGTGGGAAATGCAAGATAAATTGCAATTTACAATGAAAGATTTACAGAGAAGGAACTCTCTTAATGACAGACTTGAATATCCTTAACTATACTGGTAGGAACAGATCTCAGAGCAGTGCCAGACGCTGAGCTGCAGAATTCCTTCATTTAGAGCACTCCTCAATCTTTCTGTCAGATCTGAGCTGCAAGGGAAGAAATCTTCTAGAATAATTATAATCAATACTCTTTTTGTGAGGGATGTAACTTCAACGCCATTGTTTACTTTGGGGATTGGTACCATATTGCACTTAGATTGCAGAAATTTTGTGAAATGTCATTATCTGACAGTTTAGCCATCTGCCCTTAGCCAGATGCTCCCATTCTCCTAGTGTGCCATGTCATTGAAAACAAAGGAGCGTAAAGTAAACTCGTCTTAAGCTATTTCCTTTGAAGGGATGTAAGGTCTGATTTCTTTGTCATCCCAACTGTTTTCTTCTGGGGTTCTTGCCTCAGAATTGGAGGTCTATTATCACTCCCTTCAACTTTTTCTCAAAAAAAACCACGGGGAATAATGTTGTCTGTTTATTTGAAGCAGGGCTGACAGATTTTGGAGCCACAAATTGCATTTGTCCTCTGTGTTTATGATATTTTACATTAGAAATGTGTGGGAAACAGGAAGCAAGCATACTGATTGTAAAAGATGTCCATACATAGCAAGTCCAGAGAGCTGATGTTAATCAACTACATTTTAGCTTTGAGAGACTGTTTGCAATAATTTTGTGAGGATGTGAGGATTTGGGATTCCTTTGAGGAAAGGAAATGTATTATTTATTGCCTTTCTATCCTTTCTTTTCCCAAAGAAGCTCAGGATAATGTATATGGCCTCTCCATTGTTTCCTTAGCAGACCCCGGTGAGATAGGTTAGACTGAAAGAGAACAACTGACCCAAGGTTACTCAATGTGTTATTTGACTGGGCAAGGATCTGAAGCCATAAATTCTCAGTTTAAACCCAAAACAAAGCAAAATCCAAAGCCCACAAAAGAGTGATATCTTTATTGGCCAACTAAAATGCATGAAACACACTGTGCAAGTGTTTTGTGGGTTTTTTGGGCTATATGGCCATGTTATGGAAGGATTTATTCCTGATGTTTCGCTTGCATTTGTGGCTGGCCTCATGCAAGCTTTTGAAGTTTTGCTGCTGAAGAAGCAAGTGGAGCTTGAAAGCTTGCATGATATGTTTTGTGGATGTTGGTTGACCAGTAAAGATATCACTCTTTTATGGGCTTTGGATTTTGTTTTATTTTTCTGTATGACCAACATGGCTACTCTTGAATCAGTTTAAACCCAATACAGCTGTCCCTCCAAATTCGGGTGGTGGTGGTGGTGGTCAGGGTCCCCCAGGAAGTTAGTTAAAGGAATGGGTAGGTGGATAAAGAGAAGCAGGAGTGTGTACACTCTTTCCCATGTCCTCCCATCCCTTTAACTGGCTCTCTGCCCCTTTCCCAGGAGAGCGAGAGCAACCAGGCAGCTCTCTCTCCTGAAAAAGGGTGGAATTGGCATGTGCAACCTTCCCGGCTGCTCCCTCGACTTTTTTTCCTCTGAAGGGGAAAAGCCCAGGAGGGAGGAAGAGAAGGATTGTGCATGCACCTGGCAGCCTTGACCTCGTGAATGATCAAAACCGCGAGTGTCAAAGCCACGAATGTTGAGGGAAGACTGTATTCCTAACTAACTATGTTCAATCAAATGTGGTTACAGAATTCTATACATAGTAAGAGCTGAAATATTTTTTAGCTAGGCAGCACTTTTGGGAATCGAGTTTATGTGCACATCTCTGCCTGCAGTTTTAACCCTACATGTGAACAGGCATGTGTTGACTTAGAAAATAATGAGGCATTTCTGGAACACAGGAGTGACTATCAAGAATATGCATGCCCCTTGTTATTTGTAGAAAATCATATGCAACCAACTTGTTCACACTTTCAATTTAGCCAATGTTCCATTAAAAGCACAAATCAGCTAGATTGCTATGTCTACAAGTAAAGAATTGGATCCCATGTGACCTATCTTATTCTATTATGGGTTGGAGCCAGCAAAGTCTTCCTGTGGAGCTTCTTCTATCAGTAAAGGTAAAGGTAGTCACTTGACATGAATGTCTAGTCGTAACTGACTGTAGAGGCTTGTGCTCATCTCCATTACTAAGCAAAAAAGCCAGCGTTGTCCAAGGACTACTCTGGTGGTCATGTGGCTGGACATGATTGCACTGAATGCTGTTACTTTCCCACCAAAGTGGTACCTATTTGTCTACTTGCATTTGCATGCTTTTGAAACTGCTAGTTTGGCAGAAGCTGAATCTTGTGACAGGAGCTCACCCCATCATGCAACACTTGGGCCTCGAACTGACAACCTTCCAAAGTTCTCATTGTCAGAATTGGCATCTTAACCATGAAGCCACCCATCCCTGCTTCTATCAGTAGGAACTATTTAATCAAGTAGAGGTGCCCACTAGTTGGAGTGAGATCTTTGCTGATAACCTTTCCCCCACCACAGCAGTCTGCTCCATTTACAGAAAAATGAGTTGAGAGAATCTCTAGGAGAATGGGGAAAGCTAGCATTCGAAGCTGAGAGAGAAAGCAGTTTTGACCTTCACACCTTCCCACCAATAAGAGAGTTGTGAGGAGAATTCTGCTGAGGGAAATTCCTGCCAGCTGAATAAACTTAATACAACCCAGCCTTATACACCCAGCCGTATAATAGCGGCTGGGTGATATCTAGAGCCTGCAACACTACAGTGTCCATCATATACTGCACACTCTGTCAATTGAACTAGAATTAAGATAATCTGCATAAAAAACTCATATCTGAACTGTACCTAAGGAAGAGAGAAGCAAAGCCAATGGTGAGGAATGCTAGAAGTTGCAATCCAACACCTGGATGTATACGCTTTGACCACTCTTGCTTGAATGAAATACTATATTTTTATATATTCAACATTTCAAGGGAATAAATAAATTCCTCTGTCCCAGGTTTTAGCTACAGGTGACATCTTGTCTGTTTGTTCTCTCTTGGGGAAGATCGAAAACACTGGAGGTCTATACCTTTGCCCCTTGGTTAATTTGAAAGTAATGAACAACTTACATCTCTCTGAGCAAGTGTCAGAATATTAGCAGTTACTCAGGAAAGTATGAGTTCCTGGTCATGAATCGTTTTACTGTTCCAGAAAGGTGAATATTGGCTACTGCATCTTTCCTTACTGATCTGTGCATCAGAATGGAAGCCTATCCACCCCCTTGACCATTGGCAACACTGGATGAGGTGATGAGAACTGTAGTTCAACAACATCTGAAGACTCAATATTGAAAAAGACTGCTCTGAATCACTCTGGAGCTACAAATGCTTCAACTGTAAGCAAAAAGATAAGAATCCAGGGAAATGTTTCCAACATTTCACTTCAGCCTGACATTAATCATGGTACCAGTTCCCTCAGAATGTTTAATTCTTTTGGTTATTTATTTTACAACTTTTCCTCCTTCTCTTCCTTGGCAAACCGCAAGGATTTTTTATACCCCAAGGGTAAAAATTGTTCCCAAAACTCTTTATGATGGGGTTAGTCAGAAGGCACATAATTCTATCCCAGTTTGGGACTCAAGATAGCTTACAGCAGTTAAAGGACACATAACAACAACAACAACAAAAATACCAAGTGTGAAAATTTAAAAAAATATATAATTAAACTAGTCAAAAATTAAAAATAGTCTAAAAATATAGCTGTTAAGAACAATAAACAGAGACAGTACAATACAGTTTTGCAGGACCAAGTCCCCTTTTTAGTATCAGTGTTCAAAGGCATGGTGTTTGTTTGTTTTTTAAAGTCTTAACTGCCTAAAGATAGCAAGGGGTGCACCAGTCTAACCACTCCAGGAGGAGAGTTGGAGAGTCTGGGAATGGCCACTGAGAAAAATATCTCCTGTGTTTTCACCAGGTGTACCTGTGTGTGGCGGGGCAGAAAGAAGAGCCCCAGCTGAAGATCTCAAAACACAGCCAGACTCATATGGGAGGGTATGGGTTTCTGATAATCTGTGCCTAAGCCGTATAGGGCTTTAAAGGCCATAACCAACACCTTGATTTGTGCCTGGAAATGAACCAGCAGCCAGTGCAGATATTGCAACATGGTATGTTTTCAGTTAACACTTCATAGAAGCAGTTTTTTAAACAGTTAATGAATTTTCTCCTGCAGAACTGGAAGAAATCTTCCTTAAACTAGGAAAGGATTGGATGGAATGGCCTACCTGCTCTCCATGCCTTCTTTTAAGATGCCAGTTGTCGCTGCTGCTGCTTATCCATTTCATGCAAGCTGGTGGGATGACCTTGTAGAAATTAGAATGACCCTTACTTGATTTAGATGTCATTTCATGATTATCATTACAGCGATCTCTCTCTTAAAAGGCAGAAGTGAAAGAGACAATCCACTCTATCTTGGAAGCAAAGGGGGGAAAAAAAGAATAGCTCATGTCAGGAATAAATCTCTCTATTTTTGAATCACGCTAATGAGTTTTGATTTTGAAAGCATCATTGTTTTTCAGGGTAGGATGTTGTCAATCCCTTCACTAGGCAAACAGAAAACAGTGGATTTATATTTTTAAAATTACCACAATACTTTTTTGGTGGACCATTCTCCCTTTGCCTTTTTCTCTCCTTTCTTATTATAGGCTGATTTTTTTTAAAAAAAGTTACTATCACATAGAGTTGCTATTGATTGTGTGTTAGGTTATTCAGGCTGCGTCTGCTGGTCAGTAGGCGAGTCTAGACACAAAATAAATTAAGATTATTTTGCAGATAATACAGGCTTGAAATATCCAGAATTAACCAAGAAAGAAAAAGAAGTGGGGGTGTTGGAGAAAGGTCTGCATTTTCAGATGTGGTAGAAATGTTGGAAATAGAGTGAAATTGGTGCAAAAGGCACACGTGGTTACCTTTACTTTAAAGGAAATCATTTGTGCATTAATGTTAGTGGGGGATGCAGGGGATGTGATAGGAAGTAGTTGTGCTGCCAAATTAGTTTTTCTTAAGGAAATAAATAAACAAACAAATAAACAAGATAGTTTATGCTTTTCTTGTAATCATGTTATGATGTGTTTAGAAAATGGAACTATAGTCAGAGATACCTTGCCTGGTTATTCTCTAGCAGCACACACATAAACCAGGAATGTTCTGGCTGCTCCCTACTAGAAAAAACATGGTCTTCATTTCTGTAACTTTTCTCCTGTCTTTGTTTATTCACAGGTGATAGGATAAATTGCTCTCCAGACCAGCAAAAAGATATTTCCTTAAGAAATGCCATTGTATTGAACCAGATTAGGGTACCTTTGAAGTCCCTGGGCACCGTGCCACCGATGAGCTAGTTCTCTCTGTTTCTCTTTCATCTCCTTTTCGCTCTCCTACACCTTGTATGTGGGAAGGTCTGTGGAACAGAGCTGATAAAAGATGATGGATGGATGGATGTTGGGTGGGTGAGAGATTTGCTTTGCACACTGTTGCTACTGTATTCACAAATTTCTTCTTTTAGACCTCTTTCAGGGTTTTCCTTGACAGTGCTTATAAGCAGAAGAAAAGTAAGCTGAAGGTCAATGGGAATTAAAACTCCTGTATGGAGCCAAAGGTTGAATATACTGCTGGATTTGGTGCCTAGTTCGTTTGTGCTAACTTTCACACTGCACAGTTATACTGCTATGGTTCCATTTTCGTTGCCATGTCTGCTTCCTATGGAATCCTGGTGTCTGTAATTTGGTGAAGTACTAGGCCTCTCTGGCTGAAACTTCTAAGTACATCTCTCTAAACTTAAAATCACAGGATTCCATAGGATGTTGCCTTGGTAGTCAAAGTAGAAACATAATGCTGCAACTATATAGTGTGAAAGCGGCCCAGGGCATAAAGGTTGTGTATTTGGTGAGGGCATGGGACAATTTTGTCAGGCTGTTCAACTAGTAAATCTGTATATTTACAATTTCAGTGTGCATGATGAACACATTCACCAATATTTCTTGATGATTTTAGCTCTGTATTTATAAGGAGGCTGTAGTTCTTCCAGCTGTATTGCATTTTACCATGCTGCCTTTTAGATTGCTTTTATTGCACTGACTTGGATTTCATGCCATTTTTATATTGCTCTTTGTTTGCTTTAAGCTTTTGTTAGGTTTTATTGTGGTAAGCCAAAGGCATTTATTTGATAGGCGTTTCATAAATACAGATAATGGAGAATAGGTGGGTGGGTGGATGATGAAGGGCTGCTTGGGTAGATGGCTAGGTCATTAGTTCAAAGCAGTGGCTATGCTGGCTAGAGTATTTTGGGAGCTGTGGTAGAAAGAAATGCCAGCTCTGATATAGTTTAATAAGGATCAATGACGTTCAAGAGCAGGAGTTTAACATTACAGAAAGGCCTAATAAGGCTGGCTAATTGTGAGTTTGTTTTATAGATCATAGAATTTCACTGTGTTCAATCTGAATTTCATGGTAAGTGAGGAATGAAAATGAACAAAGTTTTGTATATGTAGGATGAAGCATTGTGCAGACCAGCTTGAATACGCACTATCCATGTCAAGAATCTCATTTTACATTTTGGGTGGAAAAATAACTTTACAGGAAAATGATGCTCAATTCACAACATACCTCAGCTGGGTAAATTGGTATTCCAAACCAGGCAATTAATTAATAATTTTGCCAAATATCACTCAGAAAAAGATGAAATGAACTATCTGTTTTCAAAACACAAAGCTATCTATGGACTAAATTTATGTACTAAGGATATTTATTTTAACTATGAATTTAATAACTAAAATAAGGATGTTTTCCCTTGATGGCTGATCTTGAAGATAAATATGTTCTAAACTACTTTAAAGAGTTGGTGTAAGAATTACTGAAATGTTCTATGTATAGCATTTTGAATACTCTAAATCTTTTTAGAAGTGTTAATGTCTAGATCTAATTGCTAGTTCCTTCCAGAGTAGAGTAGACCCATTAAAGTAATGAAATTTACATTGGTATCAACATATCCTTGAGTAGTTGATTCAAGTGGTCTGTTCTAGCTACAAATAGCAATTGGATCTAAGGGAATGTTTATATTATTTATGTTTGATGAAGGCACATTCATGAGCCCTGAATGCTGTTTTCCGATTCTAAGAAGTGATTTTCCAGTGAAGCTGAACTTGCTGTGCTTGAGTAGGAAAATGAAGATAGGTCTCAAAAGAAATTTATTTTAGTCTTGGGGCTGGTTCTCACTGGCCTTTATGCCAGGTTACCAATCGAATCCAAGGAATGGCGTTCCTATTGGAAACCGAATTAACTCTAGAACAGTTCTAGAGTAACCCGCAATCGTTCCCACTTAAAATCGAATTGTAAAGCGGGTTTTTATTTGATCCGTGTTATCGTCATTTAATGCGGGTTAAAAAAATAGAAGGGTCGAACCTACATTTCCCCCTTGATTCGGGACAGGAATCGGAGTATTTAAATAGGAACGATCAGCCTCTGAAATCGGGTTAACTGGATGGGAGGAGTGGAGCGTGATGGGCTGGCCTGGAGGTGTCACCCTCTTTGGTCTCTTTCTGCATCGCCAGCGCCATTTTCTTCCATTCGCATAGACCCCCCCCCCCCGTGGATTGCAACCTCTCCTCGGTTTGAGGAGAACCACGGAACACCATTTGTAACGGAGAAAGGCTGGATGCACAGCGATCTGGGGGGAAATAGAGCCTTTCCTTCTCTCTTTCCCAAACGGAATCTGGGGAGACATAGGAAACCCTGGATATGTGTGTGTGTGTGTGTGTATTCCACTTTATCTCTATCCCTGGACACTTCTGCCCTCTCTTCTTTTGTATTGTGTCCTCCTTTCTATCCTGGACGTCTCTTGCTCTTGCTTTATTCGGCTTTCACTCTCTCCTTTCTCTTAGGTCTGCAGCCTCTTGCCGCTGGGATCGTTCTCTTTTCCCCTTTTCTGTCTTGTGTCTCTATCCCACTTAAACCCACTGCCTTCTCCTCCTTGATCCCATTTTCCAACCCTGGGCTTTGGATCCAGAGTCTCTACCCACTTAAACCCACTGCCTTCTCCTCCTTGATCCGATTTGGCAAACACACACACACACACACACACACACACACACACACACACACTAGATAGAGAGACAGACAGACAGGCACACACATATATGCGAATTTGCGGAATCGAGGCGCTTTCCAGAGGAACTATGGGATGGCTCTCAAGACAGCCCTGGGAGCAATCTTCCCCAAAGATTCTCTCCCCATGGGGCGGCCAAAGCGAATTTGCGGAACCGAGGCTCTTTACAGAGGAACTATGGGATTGTTGTGTTTGTGAGACATTTATCCTCCTCTGCCAGCGAGTTCTGGTGCCATAATAAACTACCATTCCCAGGATTCCCTAGCACTGAGTTATGGCAGTTAATATGGGGAGACACAGAAGAGGACGAATAAGCACCTCCTGATTGGCTCTTTTAAAAAAAAACTGCAAAATTTATAACTAATTAAAAACAGCCAGGTAGTGGGAATGCAGGTACAGGCTACATCGGTGTATGTTACTCCGAATAAATGTGACATCATGATGACGTGCTTTGATTGACAGCCAAAAAAGGTGAGTGCGAACGAAATAACGCTAAAACCGGGTTATATATACACCGATTCATTCTTGAATAGGAACGAAAGTGGATCATTTACAGCGATTCAGCAGGTACATGAGAACGAAGAAAAAAAGCGATTTGGAACGCGGGATAACACCTGTGTTATTTTGAATCGGATTTAACAGAACCGGTGTATTTTAAATCGTTGTAAATCGTAAGTGAGAACAACCCCTTGGAAGGCAAAAATCTAGTTCAGGCCCATATTTTATAGTTTGTGAGTTCTAGTCTTTGCAAACATTTTTTTACAGATTTGCTTTCATTATTTCTTTTATTTCCCCACCACCACCACTTTTTTTTTTACTTACAGTCATAGTTCCAAGGTCCCAAAAAGTTATACATTACTGTGCAGAATTAACACTTGTCAAGTAACTATTTACTTTATTGTTATTCAGAGGTAATAAAATTGTTTTTTCTAATTAGTTTAAAAAACAACATGATCAGAATGCTTCAAGCTGTTAGCCAGTAGTACAAAACACACTTAGGCAATAAGGCCGTATTCTCATATAAGAGCTTTGGGCAAAGCATAGCCTAGAAGCATTTCATATGGCAAATAGTAGAGATATTGGCCAATATGGGACAAAAAAGTTCCTCTCTTTAGGTGAGCAGTGAGGGCAGATGGGTGTGGGGCTACGTTAACTTAGAACCTGTGTAAAGAGAGATCAGCAGAAGTACGAATGTGCGAACTGGTCCAAAATTCCAGACCAAAGTTTTGCCCTAGGGTTTTGCTCTAGATGTGCAATAGTTATATAATGTAGCTCTTCATTAGTGGCTCCTAAGGTCTTAAGAAAGATGGTTTTCAATAAACAGTTGTCCCTGGCAAATAGGGTTGCCATATA